>NC_030420.2:6607317-6839817 GCF_001660625.3 Ictalurus punctatus | reverse complement strand
TGTCATGTGTGGAACAAGTAGCTTTTGTGGAGGAGAAGCAAACAGAAGGGATTTGTGAGTTAAAAGAACTTTTGAGAACTATATGTGTGTATGGTCACAAAGTTTTGGTTATAAATGAGTGTAACAAAAGACTGTCAGCTAACCACAGACCTGACGATCCATGTTGGACAGTGTATGTTTCTGTATAGTAGAAGATTTTTAAAAAAAAAATACATGTAAACCCTAGTAAACAAATACAAACTATTCTATACCAGTGTTTGATTCATTCACACACACCCACACACACACACCCACACACACACACACCAGCAGCAATAAATCATTCAAACTGTGGCTTGTTTAGGCTGAGTGTTGCCTCTTGTTGCTTATTCACTGCTGGGATTAAGTCCCAAGCAGGGCTGCTTATTTACCTGTTTATGAGTTTCATTAGGCAGTTCATCAGAGGCAGTCCGTCTGTGACAGCAAGATTAATCAGCCTCCTGCTGCACACACACATACACACACACACACACACTTTGAGTTCCTCTTACTGTGTAATAGTTCTTTTACAATAGTTATATTTATTGCCATAATAAATAGAAGTCATCCTTTCTTTTTTAAACTTATTTAAACAAGAAAAAAATACTACTAGACATCTGCTTAATATAAAATTATTATTATGATTATTATTATTATTATTGTTGTTGTTGTTGTCAATTTTGGTTTATAGTAACTAATCTTTTGCTATTAGTTTGTCATGACTTAACTCCATCTGTACATTCTGATTAAAATTATTATTATTGTAATTATTGTTTACTATAACTCAAGCTTCTCTACTGATTTGGAAACGATTCCAAGCTACTCAAAACATCTACAGTAATTGCCTTACACATAGAAACGCATTTGAATGTGAAAGAAATCAGCTTTCTTATGTGAAAACTCCATCTTCGCATGAAACATGAAGAGCTGACACAATCAGTTTGCTCATGCACACACACACATTCCTCTCTGTCCAAGATGTGATGTTACTTATTAACCTGATTAAAATTACACTGAAGAAGCTAAAAAAAAAAACAAAAAAAAAACAATACAAAAAAAAAACAATTAACTAAACAATTAATTGTTAACAAATAAAACAATTAAGAGAACCAGTTTCTTTCTGCTGTGTGGCCTTTATGCTTCTGAAAATGGGAGCATAAAATCCAACATGCTTCAGATACTAATGCATGTGATATTAGCATATACCTCACTTTTAATTAAATAAAGGCTGTAATAGAGCAGGTGCTGCACTCCACACCGAGTCCACGTTAGAGAGAGTGAGAGAGAGAGAGATAAAGAGAGAGAGAGAAAGAGAGAGAGAGCAGTACGTGTTTAAAGACTGCCCTCCTGTGTCTCTAACACACACACTGATTCTGTATATTCCCCAACTACTACCAGTCTCTTTTTCCCTCCATTGATTTTCTCCCACACCTTGTAAGAAATCTCATGACACAATTGATAGGAAACGCTATAAAGTCTACAATTAAGGTTAGGGGCAGGGTTAACTTTTCTTATTATATCATTTGTATGAAATCTGATGGCATACAAACATTGCTTATTTCTGCTTCTCACGAGCACTGAGCTGGGATGAGATGGTCCACTGATTCAGTTGATCACGTTTGAGCTAAAGCCATTAAAACTGATCCAGAAACAGCAGAGCTGAAAAACGATGGAACAATGCGTTGCACACTTTGTCAGAATGGTGTATGCGAGGGCACTCAGGAAATGAACAGGTTGTCATCTTTTGCTTACCGGAGAGCAGTTATTTCTTCTGACTCTCAGAACACCTGCGGTGCTTCTTGGATGCCTACTGGTAAGTTAGTGACATGAGTATTAGACATTTAGCACTGACTTCTCTTCCTTCGGAAGAATAATGACTTTTTTTTCTCTAGCAGATGTGTCCCTCGGGGTATCATTTTGTGTGTCTGTGTGTGCGTTTCCTGTCGCCCTGTGTGTGTCGCTGAAAGATGGCAGGTCTCCATCACTAAACAGAAATAATAACAAGAGCCTTCTGCCGTAAACAAAAACGAAGAGAAAAGAAATTGATGTTCTTAGTCTGAACGTGAACCGTAATAAATCCGATGTCTGCTCTACAGAGCCTCGCCGTACGCTGCAAAGGATTTATGACAAAATGAACCAGAAAAGCATCACAAAGAGACACAGTAAGCAGATATTGTTATCCTCCCCACCGCCCAAGCAGGACGTTTTGGACAATATTATGATATGTAAATGAGGAGCTGGTAATTTGTTGCTTGTTAAAAGGAGTGGGAATTCCTGACATTTCAGTTAAATTTAAGCGAAATGTCAGAATATTGTTCCTGTGGTTATAGCATGAGTTATAGTTTTATACTGGAACCAGTCAGAAAGTGCTTGAATGGTTTCCCTTACAATTGCCTTGGAGAGTTCACAATATATGACTGTGTCCTAGAAGCCAAAGACTTTACATGTAGTGTGAGAAAAGAGCGAGAGTGAGAGAGAGATGGAAGGAGTGAGACAGACACACAGAGTGGGAGTCTTTCTTCAATCAAATCTGAGCCTCGATCAAAAAAGAAGCACGGAAAATACGAATTAATCTGCGTGTTAGATTTGCGTTCTGCTGTTGCCTGAGCTTGAACAGACACTCCCGTGAGCGATGTCTGAGTCTCGAGAGAGATCTATGACGGCCCTGCATGGCTTCCATCCACTGCTCTGGTCATACCCACCACACAGTATGCAAACTCTCTACAGCTTTACTCATAATTATAGCTCTAAGAGCTAGACCCCCTCGGCTATTATGTTATCCTGTATGACAAATGCATCCCGACAAATACAGCAAGTTCTGGCTCAGTGGTGTTTTGTTGGGTTTTTTTTTTTTTGTTTCGTGTGATTACATTGTTTTGTAGACCTGGTGCTATGGAAAGACAGAAACAGAGTAAGATAGATTAATAGAGATACCAAGGATCATTTTATATTATTATTCGTTTGCTCCATTTACCAAATTGTGCTTTGCCAGTCGTGCCAGTAAAGTCGCATGACTAAGAGGGGTAAGGAAAAGAAGTGTGAAGGGGGAAAACGAAGTGTGAACAGAGAATCAACCTTTCTGCAAATATTTCTGCATGTTTAATTAGTCCCTGCTTTTGCCTGGGAGAACAAAAACATTCCATCTAATAGATACACAGTCTTGTCAAGCCCTTGTGAATGACACCAGTATACCACCAGTGATTAGGAGTCTCGCTTACTCTTCCTTTTTTTGTTGTTGAATTTTTCCAATTTATATTTGACATTTTCCTCTGCGGCATTGGATTGGTCCTGTAGCATGAGCCTCTTCGTGCCTGAATCAGCAACACCTCGCCATACAGGGCTGCACTCCAACCTTGAGGAGAACGGTTCCTCTTTCTTCCTGTTTTTTTTCCTCTTTCTGTATCAGAAGCGCTCAAATTCGATATGGGATTTTAGGTGTCTGGTGACAAGGTGACTACTTAGCTCATTAATAGGTGGATTTGGGGATGGCTCTTTTTTTTTCCCCGTTCGAGCCATAAACCGCAGTCGGACCACACATGAAGAAGGCTCCGATCTAATGTGTACGACGGCGAGGATTTGCTCAGTGAAGCCTCCAAATCTGTCCCTGGCTGAGGCTGTCGGGAGTGCAGGATTGTGGGTAATGGGGGCAACTCCGGGCCGGGTCAGCCTTGCCGGACACACGTTTGAGTGAGCAGACACAGGGCTCGGTCTGTGTGTCCAGATTAACCACTGCTCACTCTCTCTTTCTCTCCATCTTTCCCTCACTCCCTCCCTGAAAGCTTTGAGCACCTGCTGACAGACGGACCTTCAGCTTTCCTTCTCTGTGCGGCTTGTATCTCTTTTTCGCTCAGCGCCAACAGATCGGCTGACCTGATGATGAGGATCCTTTTCTCTACCCCTCTTCCTTTTGGTTTTTTTTTTAAGCCCATGTGAACACTGCGGTAGGTCATAAGGAAAAAGACACAATTATGACTATTGTTACAAAAAAGTGGTTCCCAAGCCACCACTGTCTCACTGTTTTCAGCATGCATATTACATCATTTCTCGGTCCCCCCATATCCCAGAGTTTCCTAAATTTTCAATCTTTTACTTTTCTTTTCATTCTCTCTTACTGCCACTCATACCTTCCCTTCTTCCCACTGCTGAAAGAGCATCTTTGGCCACACAATGAGGGCCAGAGAATAAAAACGAAGGCAGTCGCCAGGGCCATGAGTGCACCTGGATGTCCAGAGAGGCCAGGCCTGCTGTGAGGACTTATTGTTCAGCATGTCAGCGGCTCGCTGTTTTAATGGCCCTGTATATCATCATTGTTATTATGGCAGATGACTGGGGTGGCCCCTGCACTAGGGACGGCTTAAATGTGGACCCTAAATCCCACTGGATGAAACACTAGCACTTAACCCCAGCTATGAGCATTGTGTACCACGGGAGGACTTTTTCTCTGTCTGCCCTCTCTTTCTCTCTTTTATTTTTGTCTTCTCTCCCCTTGCCTCCTCGTTTTTTCACCTCCTCTTATTTTTAATGGCCTTCCTCACCACACTCTTCCTGTCCTCCATTCATTCTCTCTTGTGGCCTCAATTTGGCGATTTTTTTTTTTTTTTTTTGCTCTCTGCCATTCCGAGTGGGAGAGGGAAGTCAAGCAGAGCGCCTGTCGCTTCAGGTTCCATCTTATCTTACCAAGCTGGACAAAGGTTACACCATGATGTTATAAAGTGAATTTTACCTCTACATGAAGGTATTTCCAATCATTTGTGCATTAAAGGAAAAAAAATTATAGAATTATAGAAATTATAGAAATTATATATTTTATATATATAAAATTACACACACACATATAATTATTTACCTGACATTCCATTCCACTGTAAATATAGTTGCAATTTTTTTTTCTTTTCCTTTAATGCACAAATGATTGGAAATGTATGTTTATATATCATATTTATATATATATTTATTTATTTTATATTTGATAATGATAATTATAGCACAGTGAAATTCTTTTCTTTGCATACCCCAGCATGCTAGGAGGTTGGGGACAGAGCACAGGGTTACGGACAGAAGATACAGGGCACCTGGAGCAGAGAGAGTCAAGGGCCTTGCTCAAGGGCCCAACAGTGGCAGCTTGGCGGTGCTGGAGATTGAACCCCAAAGCCACCAATGCCCCCGATTGTATACTGCTGGCTTTATAATGATAATGAGTCTTTATTGATCAGCACAGAGAAATTCATTTCTTTGCATACCCCAGCATGTCAGGAAGCCGGGGTCAGAGCGCAGGGTCAGCCATGATACAGCACCCCTGGAGCATAGAGGGTTAAGGGCCTTGCTCAAGGGCCCAACAGTGGCAGCTTGGTAGTGCTGGGGTTTGAACTCACAACCTTCCAATCAGTAACTCAAAGCCTTAACCTGTATCCAGATCATATACTGCTGGCTTTATCTAGATCGTATACTGCTAGCTATAACAGAGATGCTTATCGAAACAAATTGTTTATTAAGTTTGCTTGAGTAACTGTCAGTGCTCAAATAAAGCATGTTTGCATTGTTGTTTGTATTTTTAAAAAAATATTTATTAATGTATTAATTTATCTTTTACTTATTACTTCACGTTGCAACATTACATTAATTTCTGCCATAATGTCTTGACTGAATGCAATTTATTGAGTGGGATTGATTCATTACACACACTGTATCTGAACACATTATACACACACAAGTATCTGCCTGAAAGTAGATACTTACTAGGGAAAAGAAGAAGCGTTATCTGCTATTACATTATAACTACAGAGGAACGATGAGGCAGAACTTACAGAGGTGAACCAAACACCTGCTGCTCCTTCGTCCTCTTTGTGGTGGCACACAATCAATCTTTCTCGTTCTACATAAGAGGAGTTCAATCTCCATGTTGCTGTGAAGCTGTGTTAGCTTATCGCAGACATCACTGATGTTATTGGGTTCAAAATGCTTCAAAGTGACTGCCTCAAATAAAGATGAATAGTACAGTAATGTTTATTACAGCAACAAGCTTCTTCCATTCCGTAATAGCTCAGTGACGACCATGAGCTTGAACCCTTTCTTAAAGGAAAGATCTTTATCTTCAAACGACATCGGAATGGCCTGAAAACAACTTCTTGGATGTGGCACATGCTGAGTTGCAAAATGCTAACATTAGCTGAAGAGCAATTTAGGGAAATCTAATGTTAAGTTGTGACTGACTTTGGTTAAAAAAAAGGCAAAAAAAAAAAAAAAAAAGAAAGTGCTTGGCTGAACATTAGATCACATGGATGTTTTATTTATTCTACAGTGAGGTCGTAAATCACCTGTCTGGATATACTGCAGGTGTTTTAAATAATGACATAACGTTTCCTATTGTAGCAGCGTGCCAAAAGCATCACAATGTTATTAGTTAAACCAGAGGTTTTCGATCTTACCCGCAAAGGGTAGGTTTTTACAACTAATTCAACAAGTGAAATCACTGTAGAGGAGCCCTGTTTGGTTGGAACGAAAATGTGCAGCCACACCGGCCTTCTGTGGACTTTGAGTTAAACCACGTAAAGTGAACCTGCACAGTAAGCTACTACAATTACCAATATTACACAACCTTGGGAGGGATTTAGTCTATACAGCAAACTTAATTCCAAACATCCTTATCATTGAAATCTAAAAAAAACTTCAACTTCAGGACAATCTAGCCAAAAAGAAAAAAAAGAAAAAAAACAACTAAGCATTCAGCTACTTACTAATGTTTACAGTTCCCACAACATCTTAATGGTTTGTTTTAAAATAGAGCAATAAAAGTGTAAGAGCTTCAGTACGGAATGTTATTTTGGTCTAAAATCAGTCCAAGTTATTCTACCTAATAATTTCTTTTCCCCACTTTAAATCTCAATGCAGGGAAAGGAACTATTTAGGATCGAATGTAAGAACGAAAACGTGAAAAGCAAATCCGACCTTGTATAAATTCTACGATTATTTTAGAAGTTAACACACACAAAAAAACGTACACTATATTAAAACTTAATGCTACTACATAATTCCACTGTATCATCAAGTTATTAGAGATGACTGGAGTTTGAGGCTTGGTTGCATATAATAGAAACCATTAGAGGGCAAGACTGGAGTTATATACTGAAGAAATTACTTTTTTCTTCTTTTACGTCTGAATGAAAAAAAAAATCTTTAAAATATTAATATGCATGAGAATACAATCGCATGTATTAGTCACGCTGACACTGTGAGCTATATTACCTTGAAATGGAAACTCCATGCTCCATGCTTATGGTAAGGATCTAATCTATAAGCTCTCGTGACTCCGGCAGCTGTTGTCCTCTCCGTCTGACTCATTATGGAAGAATTTCATGTGGAAACAGACAGAATTACATACCAAAAAAAAGAGGCAGAAATAACTGATTCATAAGATTATTATATTATGCAGAATCTAAGGCATTGCATATTGTACTGCAGAATGGACAGAGCTCTTGAGTACTGTAAATGCAGAGCAAATGTTTTATTTATAAATCTTCATTAAATGCATTAGTTTATCTTTCATATTACTGTATAGAGGCATTTTTATATCCAGTCACCCCTTTTAGAAATACAAAAGTATTTCAGTAATACTTCCTACAAAATTGATTAAAGACGACGTCCATCAGATCCATCCCAACATCTTTATCTGAAAGAAAACTAGCTTCTGCGCTAGTTTCGGCTAACTAACCTGATTACATCTCGAATTTACTGTTACACGTTATCCCCAATTATTCAAGTGCTGCAAATTTACAAAGGAAAAAAAAATGTGTCCATGTCAGAATACAGATCCCTCAAAGGTGAGGCATGAGATCCTTTTGATCTCGTGCTCAGCGTCTGCGTTTCCGGTTGCGGCAGACCCCGCACGCCTTGACGTGAGGCACGGAGATTTACGGAGTGTGAACAGCGTCGAGGTATTTCTTACACAGAGTAGCTGTGCAGAACTCGAGCCGGCTAATTAAGTCTCGGGGGAGGTGTAGTTTTCTGAGAAATATAATATATAATCCCCATGTTTCCTTTTTCAAAACATGGCACCGGGTTATGTGGCCCTACGTGGGCTAAATGAGAAGCGGCTAATGTGTCGTTAATTGAGCTACATTTAGAAAAGACGCAAATATGTGTACCTTACACCAAACACAACAATCTTCATTCATATGGAAGTGTCGAACCGTAGCCTAGGTCGTAGCTATATATTAAACCTCTTACTATCAGAACTATCGCACACTTTCAGTACTACCACAGTGTTGTAGGAACATGTGGTTGCCTCCCAAATGCTTGCTACTGTAGAGATCCGGTATGGTCAGACACCTGATTTTTTATTTTTTTTCTTCTCTTTTCGACTTCAAGGTGTCGCTGAGTAACACTGGCTCATAAAATCTGCAATGCAGGTGTGGAGCAGAGTCATTAGCCTGTTTCATTAGCCGTGTGTGTTTAGTCGTTGCTGGTACAAAATGTCACAGGCAGGCACCGTGCCTCAGAGGGCACGTTGCCTTGATTATTTCCAGACACTGACAGGGCACAACACCATATTCCACAGACATGAGGAAAGCTTTCGGTCAATCCTATGATTTTTTTTTATATGTGCTACTCTCACAAAGTACATAATGTAAAAATGCTCAGGTTTCTATTGATAATACTATGAGCCTTCCTATGTATGAAACATGGCAGCAAGGATATACACTGGTAATGTAGAAAAAGGTAACACAATCCTCTAACACCACTGACTGGAACAACTACGTGTACCAAGCCTTCCAGAACAACCTTACAGCTTACTAGAGCTGCAACAACTAATCGATAAAATCGATAATAATCGATTATGAAAATCGTTGTCAACGAATCTCATTATCGATTAGTTGGTCTATGCACAGCATGCAGTGTGTTTACTCCCTACGTTACTTCTGTTCCGAAAACTCGCATCGGAGAATAAATACTAAAGTTGTGTCCCAAATGACGTACTATACACTTACACTATGCACTTTGTACTCTACCGTCTAGTGTGTGAATTTCAGAAAGGTAGTATCGTCTCAAAAGGAACACGAGCATTTTTTTTTTTACTAACAGGAAGTATAAGCCGCTTCCTAGTCGACGGCGGATGATGTCATACGCACGTTATGCGACGCCGCTACCTTTAGCAGATACCCAGAGTCACCGACAATGACTTTCTTCAGTTTACTGTTTATGTCAGTGTTACCTTTTATAAAAAAGTAATGCATTAATACTATTATATAATATAAACTTATATATTAGTTTATATTATATACAAGTATTTATACGTTATTTATTATGGATGCACAAAAAGCACTGAATTAAACTACAGTCCTAAATGAATAATATATATTCTGGTGTGTGTGTGTGTGTTGGGTTCTTTTCAGTCTTATATAATTGGACAAACATTTGTGTAAAGTTTTAGTCTGAAGTTTATATTTGTAGCCCTCAGTTTGTGGAGTTTATTTTAAACAAACGAAAAAATGGTACTGAAAGTTTGCCCCCAAACCCGATTAATCAATTAATCGATTTTTTTTTTAAATAATCAGCCGACTAATCGATTATGAAAATAATCGTTAGTTGCAGCCTTACAGCTTACAGATAAAGATTTTATTTCTATTATCGTCTGCTATGGTTTATGAGCATCGACCGCAATATAAAATACGATGTAAAGTAATAATTGCACCCCTTTTTTCCCATTATAAAATCTATCAGATTATAGTTATTAATGAATCTACACCACGAGCAATTCATTTGATCTGATCAGTGATGGGAATCCATTTAGAAAAGTAAAGCTGTGAACCTTCGCTCGTACTCTACGTTTAAGACAAACACGTTCTCCGTTGTGAGCAAACTGCTAGGTTCTGTACGCAGGGTCAAGTAGTTAGCCTAGCCTAGCACTTTCTTATCATATAATGGATACACATTAGTGCCTTCATGCTTTTAATCGTGAATGTATTAATAACAATTCATAAAACCTGCATCATCAAGAGTCTGCAAATTGCCATTCGGACAGCATATTAGATCATTAATGAGCACGGAAAAGAAGGCACGCCTTCCTCTCACATGAGTGTGACATGAACAGCTGCATTATATTCCAAAGTCAAACACTATTAAGACACACATTAGCGAGCCATTAGCAGTATGACGAGTTTCACATTGTTTAAGATTTATTCCGACTCAACCGAGGCTGCACATCATAGCTTGGCAACAAAGAGTGTTTCAGTAAGCGAGCATTCTTTACGAAATGCATCGACGATCAATTACAACAGACGCTTTTAATACATTTCTCTAATGTCAGTTACTGTTTACGCCTTTGGTTTAAAGTGCAGCTCTCAGTGCTCCACTGAACTAACTTTGCGACAGACCTAATGCTTTTTAAACTCAAATCCAGGTCTGCGAATTGAAAACTCTGAGAACTCAAACTCTCTGAGAAACCGACAAGCAATAGCTTACTTACTCGTGCTATGCTTTCGATGATTGTTCTTCTAAGAGTGGAAAGCTGAAAACTTCACGAAGACCTTAACGCACACTCTGTGATTTAAGTAACGGGATGTACAGTACTGTGCAAAAGTTTTAGCCACCCTATTTTAGTACAAACTTTCATGTCGATTTTTTATTTTAGGACTTCTACATTATTGAGTCAGTACAAAAAAAAACAAACATCTTAGATTCGTTTTCTGGCACAAAATTAAATGTTAGGGAAAAATGTTTGTATGACAATAAAGAAAGCAGCGTATTAAGTGGTAAGAGACACTTTTCAGACAAAAAACATAAGGAAGGCTGCTGGATTTTGCTGCAAAAATAAGAAACGAGTACGACAGTCAAAGTCTCCAGAAGAACCGTGTCTGGTTCTGCAAGATGCTCGATAAAACTTACAGCTCATTTCCTTATAAAACTGCACAAATTGTACCTGAGACTACTATTTAAAATTTTTGTCACACCAAATATTGATTATGTTTCGTTTACTACTGTCTACTGCTCTTTAATGTATTTTTTCTTATGTAGAACCATTTAATTTCATTACTTTGAAGGCATCATCTAATTCTTTGCATGTGCTTCAACTTTTGCATAACACTGTATGTAAAAAAAAAGGGCCTACCTGATATTCCATAAACAAATTCGTACAAGGCTGTTTAGCATTCAAAGACAAATGGAGAAAAAATGTATTTGTCTGTGGCAGAAGTGGCAGAATGGAAACGGTTAGACAAAATGCTGAGAGTCTGTAAAGAATTTGGTTTTTTAATTGTGTTAAGCCCAAGTTACATGTTAGATACATGTTCCATAATAATGGTGTATATTAGGACTTTCCAAAATAACACACGTTTCTGATTTTATTTGGCAAATATACAAACCAAGAAAAGAAAAAAGGATTGAAAACATCTTTCCTAACTTCCTGACTGGTAATAAAAAACACAGGCAAACAACCCTAAACAATGCGGCGTCCAACTTCTATACCGAATTATTGCCCGGAAATATATACAAATATGAAACCAGACAACGGCATATGAGAGGCTAGGACTATTTTCAGATTTAAATACCAAAGTCAGCAGAAGAAAAAAAAAAAAACATTCAAATTATTTCAAGATACAAGAATGACTGAAAAATCGTGAATGTTCTAGTCCGTATAGTCCTGATATCGTGATATTTTAATGAAAACAATTAAAGAGATGTTAAAGCAATGTTTCCCACTCTCCATGAAGGTAGATCTTTCTACCATGTTGAAAAGAGAGTCAGCAGGGGGAGTACGTTTGATTCAGAGTCAAAAAGATGACCCCTGTCATTAGACTGGATTACACTGCGGCTTCTCTGAGAAGAAGCGTTACAAGTGTATCTATAATCCTATTTTCTCTTTGCAATTGTTTTCTGTCTGTTGTAAAGCAATGTTGGGTATAAGAAATCTAAAATGGGGATTATAATTTGATCAAACTGACTTTAAAATAATATAGGTTGAGGTTACCCTACTATATCTTCTGCACAGTAAAAAAAAAAAAAAAAGGAAAGAAATACTCTTAATTTGAAGCTATTACTGTTTCAGTGAAGAAACATTGAACAGATGTAAGACATTCTCAAAAACAAACCTTGATTCAGTTATTTCGACTACTACGAAAATCTTAATGTCTTAAATCAAACTCTTTCCTACCACCAACAGGATGGACAGGGTCAAAGGGCCTAACCTAGAAACAAAATCAAATTTACAGGTAGCTCCAACCTCTGAGAAAGTACTGCACACAGGATGAAATGAGCAATAAATCAATATATCAGTTCTCAAGTTTGTAAACTGTAAACTCAGACTTCTCATCAAGACCATGTCTTGTATTTATTGACTCTACATGCAAGCATCATAGATCAAACTTAAAGATACCACCCAAACATAAGATAATTTCCTGGACTCGCCGTTAAGCATAATTGTTATTTTACTCACGCGTCATTACATACCATAAACCATATATTCGATTCCTGATTGCGTCAGTGAGCAAAGCGGCGTTGTTGCTATACGCTAACACGCATCGCAACGCTCTCAAAGTATACGAGGTGCAAGAGAAACTGACTGCTCGTTCGTCATGAACGTTTGGGAGGACTTTCTGTGATGGTCACTGGAACTTAGAGCCGTTGATTCTTGACAAAGCTCGCCTGGGGATATTTACTTAAAGCGTAACTCTGTGCATTTGTCACTAATGATGCATTTGGCAGTAATGTCACGAATGAGTTTCCGAAAAAAATGTGCTCAGAAATAAAACAGCATCTTATTTCTTTTAAAAATGCAATCATAAAGCATTGATTCTTTATGCTTTTTCTTTAAGTGATTGTAAAGAATATTACAAATGCAGTAGTCTTTAAATCTAGCTTTAAATCTTGGTACGTGTGCTCTGGGTAAATTCCCGAGGGTTCCTGTCCACTTACTCCTAGCAGTTACAAACCACAAATTTAAAAATAGTTCAGTCGTTCATTTATTCATACCCATACTTATAATCGCAGAGCTGCTGAATGCTCCATTCTGATGCTTACTAGCAGTTTTGTCAGTTGTACTGGCTGTAATTCAAATCACAGGTTCGTATTAATGCGCTAGTTCTAATACGCTATCGTTTCTATAGTAACGGCTCGTTCACGTTGCTTTGCATATTAAATGGATTCAAAATGTGTTGTTATTTAACAAAGAAAAAGGTGTTATTGTTGATGATGGCGATGTTTTCTGTAAGGATGCCTTTATTTAACATTTGTGGAAGGAGTCTGAATGTGTCAGTGCTTTGTAACGGCCAGTACGCTTTCTGTCACAGGAGTGTCAGGACAGCGTTGCTCTTGTTTCAAGTTTTTTTGTCTTTGTCATGATTGAGCAAAATAAGAGGCTGGCGAGGGAATGACTTTATAGCTCTTATAATGTTAGTTATAAGATATATACTTGTTTCACAGATGGACTCTACACAACGTTAAACGTAACTATAAATCAATAAAAAATAGGTGTTGAATAAAAATTGTATTATTTTTTTAATTGGAGTCTTTGGCAAATTGCTGTTGTAGGTAAATAATCAGCTTGGGGGTGGCAACAGTAACTTGGTTGATTTTCCTATTACAGCATGTACCACTGCGTTTTATTCCTTACTTGATCAAGTCAAATGATTAAAATGTGTCTAAATGATAGATTAAACATAGTTTGAAACTTTACTTGCCTTGCACGTACGAAGAAGATTGAAAAATAGATCGGAAATCTCGGTTACTCTTAGAAACCGTTTCAAATTTTCTTGAATAATGTTTACCCCTTATTTAAAAAATCCATTCATACATTCATTCACATTGCAGATTTACATGATACATCATCAAATGGGTTTCCTCGAACAGAGATACTGAAACATCGGCCACCTATCGTAGGAGATTAGCACTCTGAAACACACAGTTCAGTATGTAAACATAATGTGCCAAATACTTCATCCTATGGGATGATGGGAAACTCCGATGTTGCCCAACACGTTTCTTCTTCATTGTAATTCCCAAAACATAGGCTACTTAATATTAATTTTTATGTTGGATGCATTATATTCTTACACGCCGGCCAGCTGGCCGAGGCCTGCTTTCTGGAAGCAGAGGAGCCCACCTGAGAAGATCGAAATATAAGACGGCACTTATGCGTCTGGCTTCGCACTCTGGTTTGAGCTGTGCTATGAATGCTGGTCAAACATCTGTAATCCACTAACCGAAATGTACCTAAGTGTGACGAGGAATAACTTCTTATGGATAATATTCGCTGCTGGAATGCACGCAGCAGCTTAATGCATGTAGCGGCGATGTTGCACCTAAATCCTTTAATCGTGTCCGTTTCTCGTGTTCGTTTTGTTATTTCTGGCAAATATCGATCGAGATGGACCAAGCCATGTTTATTAAATGTAAGCTACCACAGATAATTCCAATTTATTTTTGCTTACGTCAATTGTAAGGAATATATCATATTTACATTTGCATTTAATTCATTTGGCAGACGCTTTTCTCCAAAGCGACCTACAAATGAGGATATATTCTTCTCCAAGTGTATGTATATCATTCTAAAAGGGTGCCTGCCAATAGTGCCTCCTATCAGAAACAGGCTTCTGAAACATTTTTACTCACAAAGAGAGGTTTCTAGAAAGAGCAGTCATTAAAACGTCTTCCATTAGTAACGCTTAATCACACTGTATTTCTTTCGTTTGCCTGCGATACGTCCCTAGAGAATGACGCGCTATACATTATGCCACCGGTTTGCAGTAATTTGCCGTTATTGAGGGCGCACGGCACGGAAGGAGTGGCGAGGAGTGTTGTTTATATGTTTGTTCTGAGTAAAAGAAAGAAAGAGGGAGATCGTTGCGTGCTTGTCTTTAATTGGCTGCAGCGGGGAGCTGTACACTGACATCTGCTGCTGATTTCTGGTGATAATAAATCAGGTTTGCTTCACAACTGGCACTCTTTCATAGAGCTTTCGTTTCGTCTTCCTTCTCTATTTTTCTCCTTCTCTTTCCTCGTAGGAAGACAGAAGACCTGAAGTGGAGCGCTGGATTACTTCCGAACCCATTTCTCTCACATTGGGTGGATGGACAACTTGAATCCCAAAAGATTATGGATGAGAAAAGAAGATGGGTAGAACAGAAACAAAAGAAGAAGAAGAAGAAGAAGAAAAAAACAGCTGGAAAATGGTCAAAATGGTCTGATGATGGGATCTGGCAAGCCAGAAGCATACATTATGTACACATGTGAGAGCAGACCATAGCCAGGTAGAGGGAGAAAAAAAAAGAAGAGAGAATAGGTGGGCTTAACAGCGAAGAGTGAAAATCGCTGTGTGAGCCTAAACAAAATAATACAAATTCCGCCTGTCCGTGAATCCTTTCCTGCCTCTCAGCTTTCAACTCTTAGAATTTGCCTCAAGGTTTTGGATATTCAAAGCACTGTCACGGAGAAAAGTTAAGGCACTCGCCCAAGTTTGAAGGAAAAAACATCTCCTCCGACTCACTCAGGGCCAAGTATAGGAGTATGTGAAAATGATCCACTATGAAAAAATGTGATGTTCGACAAGTCCATGGAGCAGGAGGAGGCATCACTTTTGATCTGCATTTCCACAAGTATTGTTTCAGAGCACCATCAGTGTTGTGTAATGATAGAAAGAAATACTGAGACCTGGCTTTCTTACACAAGCAAAGAGCTCACCCAGAGTGCTACACGCCACTCAAATGATTTATTTATTGAATAAAGTTGGCACGTGGCCAAAAGGGGGGAGGGGCCAGAGGAAATGAGCAGGTAATGAGTAAATGCATACACCTGTGCCTTGTTTGCACTAGCATACTAATGTACCTGTCTTTTGTCAGTAGGCAGTCGATTCCCTGAGAGACGATGACCCGCAGAGTTGAGCTCAACGACACTGGATTAAATAAAAACCAATCCAGATGACAGAACTGTTTGTCTGTTTATTGTGTATGACACAAACTGCAACAAAACGTGCTTGTTTGAGTTATTTGTGTTTGAAAAATAAATAAATAAAAAGACATGACATCCAAACTGGCTCTTGTGTCCCGGTTCCCTACCCAGTCAGCCGAGGTGTCACGATAACGTCCGCGAATCTGTTACCTAATGTGTATATATTTAATAATACATGCTCGGACATCTGTTATGTAATGTTTTGATTCCATCATCATTGAAAGCACAATAGTAAAACCATAAAACATGGCATGGTAAAGAAAGCTTTTTGGAAGGGATGGCTGAATTTTTTGTTGTTGAAAACAACAAAAAAGCTGCTACACAAATGTAACAGCTTCCTGTGGCAGTCCCTGACCCTATGTCCACAGCAATCACACACACACACACACACACACACACACACAAAAACACAAAAGCACACACATCATCAGCCACCCTTGGGGTGAGTAGACCAGCAAGCCTGAGCTTTCGGCATCCTTGTGTTTAGACAACTGCACTAACCACCACGTCTTGTTCATCATTTTGGCTGTTGTCTTTGGGCTTCCATCAAAACCAGAGGAACATCTGCAGCTCAAAGCGCAGTCCTCCAGCACGCGTGCCCAGAATCTGCTTTAATTTAAGAGCTTTTTCAAACTAAAAAGAGAAGCCCTTTATTATCTCCATACTCCAATCTCTCACAGTCGTGCTAAAACACAACCAAAGACGAGTGTAGAACATGATCAGCTGTCATTACGGATCCCTAGGCTATTTTGATGTATTAGTTTTGGATTTGCTCTTGTATACATGTTGGAGTGCAGTTATAGGGGATTTTTTTGCAATAACAATCGACTTGACATGAGAGACATAGAGCATATAAACAAAACTGATTTCCAAAATTAATAACAACATGTATATGCTGATGCACATGCAGTCTTATCTGCAATTGAAATAATGGCAGAACCAGAGCTGTGTGGAGGAGTAAATATTCCATTGAAACAAATGTAATATGCACGATTACAAAAACAAAGCGAACAACCAACAGATTTGCTTTGTGGGTATTTCCTTCATTGACCACCTCCTTCATTTACCACCTCCAATTGGTAGGACACACCAGAATAATTGTAAAGTAATTGCTTGATTATCTCCTTCCCGCTAGACACGCACTAGTTAGATTATGCAAAATGAAATCAACAACTGATGTATAATTTCCAAAAGGTCATCTCTGCATAGCTTTGATTGTCAAATTCCACCACAAAAACACATTTATGGACTTACCCCATCTGTATTCATATATAAACCATGCTAATTTAAACATGTGATATTGTCTTAGTGGTACAAATCTTCATTTCTACTTTTAGTCACACTCTACCTGACAGCAGTTTCTCATAAAATAAATGAAACAGAGACTGATGAATAGCTGTGTTGTGTTCAGCACATGTGGGCATTTTAAACCGCATGAAGAAGAATTCATTTTACATCTGAGCAGGATTAAAAAGTGTCGCTTATTTTCCTGACCATATTCATTACTGACTGATTCATAGACATGAATCAAAGTGTTCTGATGATTACGTTTTGGTGCAATAATAGCTAGTGTCTCCCCAAATCACCTCTTACTGAGCATAGAGGAAAAGGTCTGCTTAGTTATACTTGACATTACAAGGTGGAAGAAAAGTGCACATGTATAAAATAAATAAATAAATAAATAAATAAGGCAAATTTATTCCTTTCTTTAATTAAGAAGTACAGCTATGAACATATCTTCTAGTAGTATGTAATGAATGGCATCTGAGTCTCTCTTTCAGACTCTTAAGGACTGTTAAAACCTTCCTAGACAGCTCTGAGAGACACATTTCTAACACATTTTGGTGGGACAAGGAAATCTTCTTCCCATGTATCTGGGATTTTTTTCCCCAAGTCAAGTATTTCCCAGTTTATGTGCATTGTGGTGGTAGGTTTTGAATGAATGAACACATTTTCTGAATGAATGTCAAGCAGTTAAGATCCTTCATGTAGCTAGGATCCTAGATCTGAATTGCAATGCTTGGCATCTTTCCATTTAAAAAAAAAAAAAACATGCTCCACATGGACATTCAACACGATAAAAAAAACAACCCATCCAACTCAAATCTGAATCTGTGCACATAAGACAGAAATGTTTTAAAATGTATGGACTTGTCCAGAGTATCATTAAAATATATGGAGCGTTACCCACACCGCGCATATGGCCTGCGCCAACTTTATTGCACATTTATGGCTTGGTGGAGGAGGAACAACACTGCCTTTGCCACAGAGAGGCCTGACGCGATGGACAGAGACCCAGGTGGACTGCTGACACTAAGGGGCCACGAAGACAGAACAAACATCGTTTTTTCACTGCCCTCCTTCCATCAACACAAACAGTCTGCTTTCAGTACCAGGGGATGTAACCTTCACCAGGGTGGAAAACTTAGACTCCAACACAGGATGTACTGTATGTAAAACAGCCCTTTTCTCTCTCACTCAGTTTGAAAGTCCCACCGTGGTATTACTTGGACTCAGCTCAGTGCAAACAAAAACAATATATATGACCTATAGGGTAAACAAAGATGGAGGCATCAGATGGACAGTAACCAAGAGGTACCCTCAGGCCACGATAAATGAAGGTTACATAAACAGACCTGTTTCATAGTGCCGGACACTATGATCTCGCAATGGAAATTTGTGTGAAAGATATTGCCATGAGGCATGAGGTCCCTTTCCAGAATCTTCAAACTGACTGTCCCTCAGTGTTGGAATGAACTTCCAACCTCAATCCATGCAGCAGAATCCGTCACTGTCTTCAAAAAACAGCTAAAAACCCACCTCTTCTGTGAACACTTAACTAACCTCTCACTTGTCCCCTGGTCCCCCCTTAATAAAATAAGAATAACTTTTTTTAAATGTAAAAATCTGCACTTACACTGGCTCTTGCACTTTGATCCTCTAGAACTCAATTAAAGATCTTGTATTGTAGCACTACTTGTATTGTTCTACGCTTGATATTTGCTTGTATTTCTTCACCTGTAAGTCGCTGTGGATAAAAGTGTCTGCTAAATGAATATATATATATATATATATATATATATATATATCCATCCATCCATCCATCTTCTATACCGCTTATCCTTTTCAGGGTCACGGGGAACCTGGAGCCTATCCCAGGAAGCATCGGGCACAAGGCGGGGTACACCCTGGATATGGTGCCAATCCCTCGCAGGATATATATATATATATATATATATATATATATATATATATATATATATATATATATATATATATATAGTTTTATAAGGAAATGAGCTGTATAGTTTATTGAGCATCTTGCAGAACCAGCCACGGTTCTTCTGGAGACTTTGACTGTCGCACTTGCTTCTTATTTTTGCAGCAAAACTCAGCAGCCTTCATTGTTTTTTTGTCTGAAAAGTCTCTCTTACATAATATGCTACTTTCTTTACTGACATACAAACATTTTTTCTGTAACATTTAATTTTGTGCTGGAGAACTAATGTTTGGAAATCTAAATTGTTTTTGTACTGGCTCGATAATGTAGAAGTCTAAAATTAAAAAAATTAAAATGAAATAAAAATCTATAACAAAGTTTGTACAGAAAGAAATAGGGTGCCAAAATCTTTTGCACAGTAATGTATGCATGTGTGTTTATGTTTATATATATATATATATATATATATATATATATATATACACACACACACATATATACAGTATAGATAAACATTTTTGTATATGTCTAAAGCACACAGCTGAAGGAAAGTAGAAATGTAAAATAAATAAATAAATAAATAAAGTAAAATAAACAATTTTGAAGCCCCACTTCAATCCATTTTTGATGACAGTACGTGAATAGATGTGTCTCTCTCGTCATCCCTGTCTTGGCAGTAAGCTGTTTCAAATTTCTTCATCAGAGCGACCCTTATATTTGTTGAATAAATGGCACACACAATCAGTTAAATATATACTTTACTGGACTATTTTTTTTTTAATTATTGTGCTAATAATGTCAGTATTTCATAATAAGTATCACAAATAATTATATTACCATCTTGCCCAAGTATCTAAAGTGGTTGAAAATAAGACATCAAAACACAAATTTGCCATGAGCTATGATTATTTCCAAACAGCTCTGTCCCACAGACGCTCATTTTTTTCCCTGGAAGAATTATAGGGAATTATAAAAACCCAAATTTTGTATGTTGACCCTGATGTGACACAAAGACCGCTTTGAAATTGGTTATCGTGTGAACTACAAATGACTGCAACATCTCTCACAGCACTTGAATGAATGTTGAGGCTGAGGCCATGGTCAGAAGCTTTACCCGCGCCCACAGATCCTCTTCTTGGCTCCCTGTGAAAGCGAGATCTCCCGCGCCCCATGTGTTTTCCCCATTAGCCCCTTACGCTAGGCCAATAATGCTGTAGCGCTTATTTAGCAGCCGTGACACTCGGCATCCCGCTCTGCCCACACCTCTGTGCACTGGGAGAGGCAGTAAAGCCACAGCGTGGCCGGGAAAGCATGCGCGCTGCTCACCAAAAACGGACTTTTAGCCACGACTGCGGCTCGGGTTACCTCTGCCACCATGTCATTCAATACCGCAACTGTAAATTGTACATAAAGCGTGTGAAATCGCAGATGCTTGTGCCACACCGGGGTCGTAAAGTTAATATATTCAACGATTTGAACGCTCCTTCTCTGTTCTCTGTGACAGCCAAAACTGAGATATAAAAAAAGAATAATAATTATTTAATAAATATTGTCACGTTGCATAATTTAGACATCACCCTCAGCGTAAAAATGAGATCCAGCATGGGCTTCTGTTGCCTGTTGTTAATAACTAACTGTTTATTCCCTTTGACAATGAATAAAGTGAAACAACTACAAAGAGAATTCCAAGTTTTCTGTTGTACTACCTGATAGGAAGAAATGGAAGTTTATAATTTGTTAAGGAGTAATTTCAGATGTTCTTTGTCCATTATGAAATCCCACTACAACAATTATTCTAGAACTTTGTTGAACCTATGCTGCTCCTATGATACGCCAGTCCTCACCTGAAGTTAGCAGTCACTGTAAACATAAAAAGAGATTATAACATGCCTGCTCTGGAGACTAAAGTGAATTTTTCTAAATATCCATTCTCAGGGGACTAGACCAAGTTGTAAAACACACACACACACACACACACACACACACACACACACACACACACACACACACACACACACACACACACACACACACACACACACACACACACACACACACACACACACACACACACACACACACACACACACACACACACACACACACACACACACACACACACACACACACACACACACACACACTTGAGTTTCCAAATGCCCAGTTCGGGATTTCCCTGCTCTGTTGTGTGTTTGCAATTTCAGTAACTCCTACCACAGCTCCTAGCAGCTAGCATTAAAACTCGTCACTTGTAAACCGAGCTGCTAAGTTTAATTGATCTAAAAGAATTTAATGCGGCGTAGTGAATCGGAGCCGACAGCGCAGATTTATCTGGTGGTCTCAGCAAAGAACATAATATTGTGAACACTCTGGACCGGTGGGAATATTTAATTGTGGCCACAAAAATGATTTACTCCACATTGACTTAAATTACAAGGTGGGTGTAATGGCATGAATTTGGCTTTTTAATTTCCATTCATAAAAACAATATAAATTAGCAAGAGAAAGAGAGAGAAAGAATGCATTATCCTTAAAACTTTAAAAATTTACATCTAAAATAAACACAATGTAGATTATTTTAATGCCCTGCACAAATCTGTTCACTTTTCCGCATGCCGTGTTGGTAAGAAAAAAAGGGGGGAAAAATATTATATGTTTTGAGCAATATAATAACGGTTGTAAAAACCTAAAATCACATCATCTGGATCTCGGTGTGAATTGTGAGTTCACTGAATTGCGGTTTTGTCAGACTAAATGAAAAAAAAGGAGCCACCAACGGTTTTTGAATCTTTTAATAGACATGCACTAATAAGAATGCAGAGGAAAGAAAATGAGATGGGAGGAAGTTGAATTGCCACCATGAAAGTGGACACCCTGTAGAAACACACTGATGTTTTATGGAGCCGAAAGTTGCTTTGAGGCCAGATTAACGTCTAACCCAAACCTCTGTGATCTCTTACCTCATCCTCAACTTTAACTGCCATGCCCCTAGGACACACTTGCTCTTTGAATAACTTATGCATACACTGAATAAATGCAGAACCCCCCCTCCATGACCACCCCCCCCACACCACCACCACCACCCTTTAACAACCCTGCCTCTGATTCTTATGCAGGAATGCAACCACAAATTTGTCTCCAATACAAATGTATACTGAAAGACACTTATAGCCAAATTCGTAATCATCCGCGATCGCTTTGTCTGGGAAAAGTATCCGCTGCTCATGACAGATCCACAGCACTGAGTTTTCTCATGACCACAGGTCTAAAAATGCCTACACATTGGTGACTCACTCCGGCAATGTATCAGAAGTTCTGCACTTCTACGCTGATCCAGCGGCCCTGTTGCACTATGCTGACACCAGTCCTGTGGCTTCTCTTAAAACTGCAAACTTGGATGTTGGGTAAATAAGCAGATCGCGGATCAGAGGAAAAAGAAAACCTAGCTCTGGCGGCTGACATAGACAGCAACACAAAACCATGAAAAATTGCAGCAGAAAAACCACAGTAAACTAACATTGTCTCAAAGTACAAGTATGAGAAGCAATGACTATCCACGCTTACAGACCTGCATATGTACTTATGATCATGTGCTTGTTTGCAATGCTAACAAACATAATGTGCTATTTAAATAAATACTTCGTTTTTGAACAAATTTAGTGTCAGGACTTGTAGACAGGGCGCACTAAGAGCTATGTTACCAAGGTAACCATCTCAGATCTCAATCGCTCCACAACGCCTGAAATCTCCAGCCTTTTTCCTTTCTCTCGTTCTCTCTCTCAGGGCAGCTTGAGGCAGCAGTCGATTGGCTTTCTGCCTATCCAAGCTGAACAACAGCAAGATGTGCAATTAAATTAAGACCCCTCGGTCAGTACACCAAAGAGGAGGAAATGCATTTCAGGAGTCTTGGGATGGCTGGATTACTGGAATGCATCAGATACTGGCTGCTGCCCAAAGTCTTGAAGCACTCCTCTGATTAGAGATGCACTGCGCAGTGACCCCAGAGAACAGATGAACAAAGCATCATTAAAAGGTGATGGATCAACCATTCAGCCGAGGGAGACCATTGTCCTTGGCACCGGGGCGAGACCTTTGATGTTCGTCGCTTTATTGACTCTGTTTTGGCATTCCACGCGTCGCTTTACATACCACTGAACCTGATCACTTACTGGAAAGATAAATGGTCAACCTGAAAAGCAAGCAGCAGGCCAATATGGACCAGACAGCAACACTTTATGCTAATCAAATATTCTTGAGGGAGGAAAAAACTAAACAAAACAAAAAAACACTACACCACTGGGAATCATTTACGTCCTTCTCTTGTTCCAAGGCAGCCAGCGATGAAAACTGTGGGCATCTGAGGGAGACCTGTCTGGCCGATCCCCGTGCGTATGTTACAAGTGAAGTGCTGCGGAGGTGGAAAAGGTGGCAGAGGTTGAGCTGCAGGGCCAATTGCTCCAGCACACTCAGGGCACTCTGCAGATGCCAGCTGAGAGTACAGTGGCACACCTTCCTTGCTTAAATCACAAACACATGGTGCCAGCAGACCACGAAGTGGCCCGCTCCCCCCACCGATGCACACACTCACAGGCCGTGCCTGTTCCACTGGTAATCACCAATTATTCAAGAAAAGAGCTCTTTGTGTGCAGAGTCTGTACACCGTGCAGCAGCAGTGCCTGCTCCCTCATAATGATCAAGCTTAAGCAGACCATTTACAATCGAACAGAGCCTCTGCCAATGAGCAGAGTTAACCGCAAGGCAGGTTCAAGGTCTGGAGTTCCCTTCTATTGCCTTTGCTAGGTAAATCGCATATTACCCAAAGTAAAGAAACTGCCTGTCAGCTTGGAGAGGGTGATTTTACTGAAGCTGTACTTGGCGGTTTTAGGAAAGTGCTTCACCTGGTGAAGGCGAAGCAATTCCTAGGTTTGACAACTTAGATGTGTAACGGATATGTCAGGGTGAGAGATCGTGCTTCTGACACTTTGTAGTGTTATCTGACCACTATTAGTCGCTGATTAAACTGGCAATATGTCAAACACTGGCCTCTGGAACACAGTTCATGAGAAAATGTCAATTACCATTTGTACTGACAAGGAACAAAAATAATCAAATGACAGCATTCGTGTTTCATGTGATTCTTCACTCTTAAAAAAAAAAAAAAAAAAACTAAGTCAAAACCCAACTATAAAATGGAATAAATGAAGATAATGAACTTAAAATCAGTGCTCAATTTCATTTAATTTATTTTTTATTACATTTATCAGAACATCAATCAAGGTTCAGGTTCAGAAACACATTTACTTCGGTTCCTAGTCCCACTCAGACACAGAGTACAAGTCTTATTATTAACTAGCTCCATCTAGTGTAACTAAGTGTCTTTCCATTGGGTGACTGTACTGCACAGATCAGATAAGAGTTATTTTAACTTCAGATGTGACTGTGCTAAACAATTTTTTACTCAAACCTTAGTCACACTACTCAAACAATATACAGAATAAATAAGCAGAACGAAGAGTAGTAGATAGTAACCCAAAGTAATGATTAGAGGGAAAATACAGGCCTACTGAAGCCTGGGGAAACTGCTTGTTTTGATGGTGTTAAAGGCACTGGCTTTAATTGTGGAAACACCGGTTTGAGCAAGTTTTTCTAGACAGCGATTAGCCTTGCTTGATTCCAGGGACAAACGGCAAGGACGTCCTTTCATACAAGGTCTTTATGTATGTTATAATTGTTATAAATGCTAATATCTAGTACGGTTCTTGTTAAATGGTTAAATCTGCTGCACCCTAGAGCTCTTCTTCAGAAACAGGGCTTATGCCCATGTATTTCTCCTCATGGGCTGCCTCTCCTGGTGCCACAGGGCCCATTAAAATACAGATTCCTCAGCGAGTTCGTCATCTTTCCACCGCCAAGATACACAAAAAATGTTCAGTGCGTCAAGCACTGTCCCCCAGGCAGACTGGCCTCCTACTGATGTCTAACACAAACTGAAGTGAAATATGTCTCATGCCTAATAATAAAAAAAAAAGAGAAGAAAAAATAAAAGCTTATGCTTAACTAGGTTCAAGGTAGATGGCAGAGACAAATTAGCCTGAAGGTCAGAATAAGGGGAGTTTGCAAATATGGAGATGATATTCATGACACTGAACGCTACCATCACACGCGTAGAATTACATTTCGGAAATTTGAAGTGAAAATATGAAAAGGCATTTTTCATAAACTAGATGGATTCTCTTGCCAGTGCACCCATTTGCAAGTCTTCAAAATGAATCATTTATGAATATTCGCGTTCGTTAAAAAAAATATCTCAAATGTTATGGAGAGAATCAGGAATATAAAAACTCCATGAGTTAGCAAAATGAGTTTTAGAAGACACTGGCAGAAATCAATTACAGAAATCCTCTCCAATAGACACACACACACATACACACACACACACACAATGTTCACACTTAACCCAGTAAACAGCTCCATTCCATCCATGTAGTGTTGTGCTCTACATATTCATATAATGGTTTAACGTTCACAGTATCAAACCTGATGTAAAACATATGACTCAGATACATTATTTAGACTGGCTTCCTATTATAAAAGACATGCTGGACTCTCATTTTTGCATTTTTTTTTCCTGAACATTATTTTTCCATTATTTTCTTGTTAAATATTAACCACAGCTTTGTTTAGGCCACCCTCTCGCTCTCCGTTGCTACACAGCTTATAGATTCAAATGCTGGCCCATCAGGATCTGACCCTGGCTGTTTTGACAGGGCTCAGGCGGAGAAAATGTTTTTGGGGAAAATCTGCTGAATATAATTTTCTCTTACTCTCAGTCGTTCTCTCTCTCTCTCTCTCTCTTTCCCTCTCCTCTATCCATTAATGCTGGGTTGCTGGGCCTGCAGTTTAGAGGGCAGTGCGAGATTGCTGAGTTTGGGTTTTACAGAGTCTCTGCTGATGATAACGGAAGTGGCCTACCGTTAGAAGCTCCTCCATTACCCTGCCTCACAGTCTACAACACACACACACACACACACACACACACACACACACACACACACACACACACACACGTTCCCAAATACACGGATGTGCACACTTTAGGCTACCTCGAGGGTATGAGTGAGTTTAATGAAAAGTGTTTATTTGTGCAGATTAATGTTTGAGCACAGTAATTTAATTAAGTAAAGATTGGACAGCTGTACAATACTGAATTACTAGTATACAAAAACATCAATACAAAAGCAATCAGGATTACTTTCAAATATAGTGATGCTATTTGTATCATCTACTTGCATGTCCTTTAGGTTTTTTGGAAGTTGTTTTTTTAGAAATGGGTGTAACTTTAAGGGAAAGCGTCCTTCCCTACGGCCTGTAGTGCATAGTCCCATAGTGTGGGAGGTTCTGCTGGCAAAACACATAACCGCTGGTGGACTGCGGCTCCGGTGTTTGCCCTTTGTTTATTTGTTGCTGTGTTAATGTTAAACAGCCATGACTTATACAATAAGATAATGTCACAGTGACTGCAATTGACAGCCATTCACATCTACGTACACACGATTTAAAAAGGAAAACTGGAATAAGTGAGTGGAGAAACATGAGGTGTACTACATGATATAATTAAGCGATTAACATCTCTGCCATGCGATCTTGCTATGCTATGTATGAAAATGCCAAGCAGGCCCAGTTTTACTTCTTAAAATCAATTGACTTTGAAAGACGTGTCATTACTGAGGTCAAGATGGCAAGCGCTTCAGTCACAAATGCTGCTCAGCTGGCTGTGATTCGATAGGAACTGTAACTGACGAGAGCTTTGCATTTTGATCTATCGGAAAGCTGCGGAAATAGACTAGGGGGAAAAATTGCATTTTTCAAATAATATATATTAATTCCATTTACTGGATAAATGTGCTATCGGCCTCAGCTAACAAATGCGAATAGGTATTTCTTTAAGAACTGTGTGCCGTTGATGGGCCCTGTATCACCCATAGATGGTTCCCAGTGATTTTTAATATAGCATTGAGCCACGCAATCCTAGAAGACAAATAACCAAACAAAGCTATCACACGTGAATGCAGGCTAGATCACATCTGAGTTCCTAGTACAGCGAAGCAGCCTGACAGCCAAAATCACTGCTCTGGTGTACAACCTAGATATTTCCATTGGTTTCTCTTCAGTATCTGCTGCTTTCATTAGGAGCAAAAAGCTGGCTAGAAGGTGCAGAAACAGCAGTGATCACCTATTAGAGTGGCCGTAATCTCCACATGGACGGTACACTATAATAAGGATACGAAATAGTAAAATGAATCATTAAGACACAGTTGGAGCTTCGTTAGGTGAGAGTCTCAACAGAGCCTTTTCAAGCACAAATTACTGTGGCCAAGCCGGAGCTCTCTATAGTAGGCCTAGAATACTTTTATTTTCAGGCACTCTTCCTAAAAAAATAAATAAATAAAAAAGCAGAACACTGCCAGCTTTTCATACTGTTGCAGTTTTGTTTATTAATTAGCTCTGATCTGATCAAATCCTTATCCTTATCTATTTATTAAGGGAAGCGCTGACCTCAAGGCAAGATGTGTGTTAGTGTGAACAGTAGAGAGAGAGAGAGAGAGAGAGAGAGAGAGAGAGAGAGAGAGAGAGAGAGAGAGAGAGTTATATAGTGGGATATAAAATGAGATGGAAAGACACAAGGACAGAATGACAATGAAAGAAAATAAAACAAAAGCCATGGAATAAAAAGAGTATAACAGTGCAGGAGAAAGAGAACAAGAAAATGTGGGGAGAGAGAGAGAGAGAGAGAGAGAGAGAGAGAGAGAGAGAGAATGACAGAATAGGAGAGCTCATCATTAGCACATTAGGAGCTAATAAAGGTGACAAGACGGCGCAAGGCAAAAATAATAATCATCATCATTTATGGAGAGAGATCAATCCTTAGAACAGCGCGAGTGGGGAAATTGAAGCTATAGATCACTGTGCCCTTTATAGAGAGGAAGGGAAACGCGGGGATAATTTGCGTGAAAAGCCGAAGCGCTGACAGTGCTATAGCTGTCCAAACGGAGATGAGAAGACGGGCTCTCGGGCTCCTCGCGCAGCCACAACTCCACTAGCAGCCACAAACAGAAAATCAACACGCTAGGCGCGCCGCTGATAGCCATCATCCATTCTGCGCAAATTGAACTGTCACCTCCAGTGTCACTTTTTTCCCCCACTGAGCAGATGAAAAAGACATGTGCACGGCAGGAACGTTCCGCGACATTAATTCCCGGCGGGAAAAAA
Source organism: Ictalurus punctatus (assembly GCF_001660625.3). Classification (NCBI taxonomy): domain Eukaryota; kingdom Metazoa; phylum Chordata; class Actinopteri; order Siluriformes; family Ictaluridae; genus Ictalurus; species Ictalurus punctatus. Next base: position 6,811,373 of record NC_030420.2, on the reverse strand, counting down.
GGCGTCACGCACATCAAACAGATAAACATTGGGCGCATGGCGGAAATGGCCCTCTCAGCTCTGCTTTGCCTGCCGTGCTGTTTGTTATGTCACAGCTAGCCCGTTGATTACTCTTTTTTTCTCTCCTCTCCTGTAGTTAACATGGCACTGTCACAAATAAACTCGGATGGTAGTTGTTTTCTAAACAAGGTAGCTACAATCTAGGCTCAACTTCTGAAAAGAACTAATTAAACAGCTTTAACCAGATAAGCAGCATTTATTTTCCTCACATAAACAAATTAAAGCAAAAACATTTTCCCCCCATTTTTATTTATTTAGTTATTTTATTTTTATTTATTTTTTTTTTTTACAAATATCTGAGTTGAAACGGTATCCACAGTCAATTAAAGGCCCAGAGTGTTTTCATCTTATAGGACAGAGAGATAGAGTAAGTTATAGTTATCAGCTGCTTGATATAAGCAATATAAGAAGTTGGTTAATGGCCCCAAGAGGATGTCGTTCAGTGATTCTGTTTCTCTGGTGGTCACATATGGCTGTCTTGTGGTCTGAAAAGAACAGGTAATGCTTTTAAACAGGGGTCACTATGGATGGGCGATATGGACTTAAAACTTTATCACGATATTTTCTGGTATGTATTGCGATAACGATATCGGTGACGGTATAAAATATAGTACCGTTCACCACTGTTTTTAGCTACAAGTGATAGCTGGGATCTTGAGAGCCTCGGAAACACAAACATTGATCTAAAAATAAAACTGATTTTCTGTAATCAAACCAGTTCCAGATTGTAGAGCTAGCTCCTCGTTTAGTGATAAACTCCTCCTCAGCTTCACGTCCACCTTCCACCGTACTTGTTTTCGCTCTGCACGTGAGCTGCGTACGGGTCGCAGACCATCACAAACAAATACGTCATCAACTAGGCATTATTATCGCGTGAAGATTAATTCTTACTATGGGGAGAATTTCTACCGGAATATCGCAAATGATAAGATATCGCCCCATCCCTGTTCCTGGAGACCTACGTTCCTGTAGATTTTAGCTCCACCAATGGTGCCCACTTGACCATCTAAACATTGCCTTAAGGAGTTCTTGATCGGCTGAAAGACGTGTTAGATTGTGGTTGGAGATGAAACCTGCAGGAAGGTAGATCTCAAGGAAGAGGGTTGGTGACCACTGCTTTAAAAAGGTCCACAGTTTAGAGATGTGCTCTGGGAGGATCATAATGAAGTGCACATATCAATCTGGAATTGAGAAAATAAGAAAATTCACGTTGACTGTAAATGGATTATAACTAATTTCTCTCCAGTCATTTAAAAAATTTGCTTAGCAGAATAACTTTACTTCAATAATCACAGGTGTTATAAGTAACACCAGGGTTGCTAAGAATCACCTGATGCCTTGTGCGAATGCACACTCATTATAAGACCTTCCAACAAAGTGATGTATGATGTCATATTTGCAACAAATACTGTTGTGATACGTCCATCTCTCCAGGATGGCACTGATGGGTATCAAATGAGAGCCACAATTGCATACATAATATCTACACCACTGGGAGGGGCAATGTTAACCTGTGAAAGTTGGAAAAAGTACATGGTGATGTCCAGACAGCAGCAGTGAGACTTCCTGGATCGACATACCTGGATGCCATGCCGACCAGGAGGAAACATTCCTCATAGAGTAGCATGAGACGATTGCGGCCAGACATCCAGCCTGTCTGTAGGCAATTGTGATGACTTCCAGAACCCAGTGAGAAAGTCTCTGTTTAGACAGAAACGGTCCAACTGTGTGCCACCTTGATAATTGATATGTCTGAGCAGACCAACACGTCTCAGCACTAGATGGGGTACCGCTCCCAAGAGGACACTTCTGTTAGAAAAACCTTGCTTCTCCAAAAAAAACCCTAGAGTCTGTGCCGCTCTTGCTGAAATGAGGGCATGTCTCTGTCTGTGGTATTTGGAGTCCAGCCACAGGCTAATAACCCATTTTTTTAAACTCTATTAATTACAGCAAGCCCAAGCAAACTGTCGCTGTGGCTGCCGTCAGCAATCCTACCGTAGCACCCTCAACAAGACCTGCCACCACATATAGCATCCTGGCTGAATCCATCTGGCAATCATTTACATTTACATTACATTTATGGCATTTGGCAGACGCCCTTCTGCAGATCGACTTACATTTATCTCTTTTATACAACTGCCAGCAGCCATGATACATCGAGCATGCAGGAAATATGCAAATGTACATTACAGAACAAATCTCTTCGAGTCCACAAAAGTTCAGAAAAGGTGCCACACATAACAGAATATAACAGCCATGCAATTTAGGTCTAGCTCATACATCGTGTAAGGGAGAGAATGTCAGTCTTTCTTTATGTTGCTTTCTATTTTAGCCACGTACGTCATTCTTGCTTAGTGTTTCAGGTGATTTTGATCTTTTTTTAATTTTTTGTGGACTAGGTCACACAAACCCAAATGCTAATACATTTAAAATAATACATTTTTCTACCAAATACATTTAGGAGGTGTGAATGTTAATGTTTCTCCTCCAACCTGTACATAAGTATGGATAATCTCTCACTCCCCTACTCTACACCACTTCCTTACTTAAACATTTATTTATTTATTTACATATGATTCTATTACGTATTTATCGATTTATTGTTTAAAAGATTTATACTTGGCCATTAAAATAGTTCTATTTATTGATTTACATCGAATATAAATTCTGTTTGATCTTCACACAGTTCAATATCTGTGCACGCTTTCTGTGAATGCACTAAATGTTAAAGGGGAGGTGTTTTGAATGGAATTATATCCGTGGCATCTAATGATGAGTATTCATCCTGCTCATTCTCATAATGGCTCCCATACAACAGTCAGAATGCCAGAAGCATCTAACTTAATGTTTAGGTCATTTTTCATCATATTTTTTTTTTTTTACGTTTTTCTTTTCTTTTAAAAATGCCATCGTACATTCATATATTCATATATGTCATACATTAATAATGTTTGTTGTTTATGCTCTGGTGGTTTGAAGATGCTTTAATGACTGATTTCATTTTCCCTCAATGGTTTATTTAGTCAGTGGTTACAAAAAAGCTACAGATCAAAATCGGTGTGTATATAATACAGAAATTGCATGTCGACAGGATTGCAAAATCATTTTAAAATAAACATTAGTAACCAAAACAGAGTTTCAAGCATGTGCTCGTGACCTTGTTTACCATCACAGAAAGTTGGACTACCGCATGATACATTATGTATACAGGATTCATGAATATTCAATCTCGACTTCATATGAAATAGAACGAAACACTATTTGCTCTCTGCGTAAAGGTAAACACATGGTTCAGCTATTCTTGTTTGGCCGGTGAGCGAGTCACGGTCAAAGGTTCATGAATATCTTTAAGTCTTTCAGCACTTACAAAAACAACAAGGTCTTGGACACCACCTGAAAAAGAGAGAGAGAAAAAAACTTAATATGAAGAAGGGAAGTGAGTAATTTGTTCTCTCGTTTGAGGACGGGAAGGCAGACTTTGTGCCAACCCAACCAGATTCATCATAATTCCCTTCAGATGAATCAAAACTGCAGGAAGGGAGGTCAAAATAAAGAGGGAAAGAGAAAGCGAGAGAGAAGCTGAGGTTGAGAGCACAAAAGAAAGTGAGATCGGGGGGGGGGGGGGGGGGGGGGGGGGGGCTTGGGGTGCAGGGCGTTCAGCCCAGACAGCATGCAGAGAACATGTTTCAGGAGGCTGAAAGGAAACATGTTTTCTTATAACTTCAGTGAATGACAAGGAAACCATTAACACACGCCTTCGGTGCAGGGGATTACAGGCTGCACATGCTTGGCTATTATTCAGCCTAATTAAGTCTTTTGGCATGATTTCCCAAGAACAAAGCAAAAAAAGGAGAGCAGAAATAGCTTAATAGCTTTGGGGTGCCTAGATTCCAAGGAAAACGTATTAATATGTGTTTTCCTTTGCAATATTATTGTGTCAGAGTTAATCCCCTTCTTTTAAAAAGCCCACAATATTAATATTAAAATAATATTATTTTATTAACCAAAATCTTGTCACCAACTCAACACCTGATTTAGTGAAATCGTTTATCTAGATACAGACTATATGTAGCAGACAAGATAAGTCAAACCCACGGGTGTTATTAAAAACACAACTTCGAAGTAATGTATTGTAAATATTAATGTTTTAATATTCAGCGATTTGTATTTATTTAGATTCATAAAGGTGTGCCAGAGTTTTTTTCATTTTATAATGCAGCTTGACCAAGTGGACCAGCTAGCTTTGCACTTCATAGGCAGTTACTTAACTGCTTATTTGTATGTTAGCTAAAAACTCATATGTCTTATGTGAGCCAGTACGTTCATCTATCCCTTCAAGCAAAAACACACTGCTCAATATTTGACTCACAGCTCTAGCTAACTAACCCCTCAGCAGCCATCTGTAAATCACACAACCCCACTGTCAACTCAAAAGTACTTTTAAAGAAGTTCAACCAAATATACATATCCATAGAAATACATATATATATATATATATTTCATCCTAAAGGTGTTCAGTGGTGTTGAGGTCAGGGCTCTCTGCAGCCCACTTGAGTTCTTCCACTCCAACCTTGGCAAACCATGAAGCTTGCTTTGTGGACAGGGGCACTGTCATGCTGTTACAGGTTTGGACCTTTTAGTTCCAGTGAAGGGAAACCGTAGTGCTACAGCATACAGAGATGGGATATACAACTGTATGCACCAAACTTTGTGGCAACAGTTTGGGATAGAACCACAGATGGGTGTGATGGTCAGGTGTCCACAAACTTTTGGCCATATAGTGTATAAAAACACATTCAAAATCACAAATCTTGAGGGAATTATGCCACGAAGCCATTTCTACTGCAACTGACTTGTTTGTGTCTATATGCACCCAGAAAAGAAGAGTAAACTTTTCAAAATCTGATTGTGGTTATTTTTACATGATAAACCACATAAAGAACAACTGGGTATGAATACCATGTGCTTAGGTGTATAACACCACCTACTATACAGATTATCAAGCAAATCCTATGCATGCTTGTATTACAATAGTAATTAGTCAGCAAGTCAGTTTCATCTATTTCTGTGCAGATTGACGATATGAAAAAACATGAATGTTTTTAGAAACACTGCATATAATGAACAGCTCTAGTCACATAGTGAGATACAGTCAACTGACCGATGAGTATAACATCGACTATATTCATCAATATTCAATGTCAGTTCTATGTCGAATAAATAATGCTGCACAGCGTGCAAATCTGTGAAAAGTAATAGGTAATAGGTAATGATAACAAAAAAATAAGTCTGTTGAATGTATTGTTCACACAGATGTACTGAATCAAATGACACAATACAATACACTGTATCGTTACACATCTAGTTCTTAAGCATAACAGTCCATGCAGGATTTTGGGCTGTTTTTTGTGATTGAGCTGTGTGCTCCCACCCCCCCAACAATAATCACCAAATCCATATCACCCTGTAGCTCTCAACTGGTTTCTTATTGAAGCTAAGTAGGGTTGAACCTGGCCAGTACCTGGATGGGAGACCTCCTGGGGAAAACTTAGGTTGCTGCTGGAAGTGGTATTAGTATGGCCAGCAGGGGGTGCTCATTGAGTGGGGCCTAATGCCCCAGTGAAGTAACTGGGGACACAATACTTTATAAAACAGCACCATCTTTCAGATGAGATGTTAAATTAGCCCTTATCAATCATGGCCCTCTAATATTCTCCATCTCTGAATTAACTACATCACTTTCCTCTCCTCTCCACCAATAGTTGGTGTCCGGTGGGCGTTCTGGCACAATATGGCCGCCATCACATCATCCAGTTGGATGCTACACACTGGTGGTGGTGGAGGAGATTTCCCCCCATACAAAGTAAAAGCACTGTAAGTGTCCAGAAAAGTGTTATATAAATCTAAGGTATTATTATTATTGAAATTTGTGATCGTTTGCAGAGTTTTGAAAACTACTAACTGGCGAAATTAAACTAATTGCAGAAATTGCAGTCTTTCACAGTGATGTTTGTTGGTAAATGAGACCTTTTAGCTTTACTCATGTTCGATGCACGGGAATCAACGAGACCTTTGTCTGAATGTACGTTGTGATAACAAACCTGTGGAAAATCTGTGGTAATTTTGTAAAACTGCAAGCTCCTCCGAACATTGTGGCGTTTGATTGATTTTGGTTCATTTCTGAGATTGCAAGATTGCAAAATCCTGGAGTGAATTCTTCTGTAGTGGTGTAAAAACACCCTTGCTCTAGATCAGTGGTTCCCAAACTTTTCCAGGGCAAGGCCTCCCAAATGGCATTCAAATTTGACCGAGGCCCCCCTTTTGCAAGATGTCTTTAAAACACATTAAAAATGCAGACTTCTGAATATATCCCCCTTTCTTACATCTTTATATTAGATTAGGAATTGATTGTGTGTGTGTGTGTCTGAGAGTGAGAAAGATAAAACATACATTTATTCATTTTTCACACCAAATTGTTGATACCCCCCAGGCGGCCCCCGCTTTGAAAACCACTGCTCCAGATTACGAAGCATTTAACACTAATTCTGTATAAAGTTGTATATATTTCACATTTCTATTATTTTGGTCTACCAGTGGCTCTAAATTACTTGTATATCAACAATTATGTTGAGGCATTTAATACACACTCATTACCACATAAGGTAGGCAGTAATACAAGGAAACACAAACAGCATATGACAGTAAATGACCTAATATGTGTGCATGCAGCAGGTGTAGTCAATTGTACTTCCTGGAACAACGACACAGTGTGTACATACACAGAAAAGTTCACTAGCAGTAACATCATCTGAGTGAGAGAGATTCCCCATCACGTCAACTCTCATGTCAGCTAGAGTGGAAACACTGATGTCGGCATCTGCTTTGAATCAATTACCAGTATCTCTCTCAGCACATTAAACTTTAAGACCTACTCTGCCTGGTAATGATTGTGTGTGTGTGTGCATGTGTGTGTGTGTGTGTGTGTGTTTGTGTTTGTCTATGTGGGCTGACAGTGAACAGATAGAAGAAGACACAGCTAATGGAGTGTGAAGTGGAAGGCAGAGACGGAGGAGAATGTGTGTGTGAGAGAGAGACAGAGAGAAAGAGAGAGAGAGACAGAGAGAGAGATACATATATAGAGAAAGAAAACAGAGTGCAGTGCTTTTAGTGGTTAGGTTGTCTGTCTGATTTTACATCACAAACAGACTACTGCACAAACTTCACTATGTTGCAGACGAAATAATAAATACAACCAGTGGATAAACATTACAGCATTTACATTTATGTAATTTGGCAGACACGCTTACCCAGAGTGACTTACATTTATCTCTTTTATTCATCTGCACAGTTGAGGGTTAAGGGCCTTGCCAAAGGGCCCAACAGTGGCAGCTTGGTATTTCTGGGGTTTTTGAACCCACAACCTTCTGACATGTAACCCAACATCTTAACCACAGAGCTACCACTGCTCACATCAAATGTGATTAGATTTCTAAGCACATCAACAATCATACCATTATAACATATATCATAACATTTTTCAAAATTCTTGTTTGCGATACATCAATGAGAACTTCCAGTGCCGTGTATTAAAAAAAGGCAACCATTAATCTCCATTCGCCTTAATAGATTCCGCATCCTGAATTATATAATACAATAGCTTTCTTGCATTCCTATAACGCATCCCACACCAGTATCAGATCGTTCAACCAGTAAGCCTTAAGTGTGCCTGGTGGTGTGACGAGTAAAAGTCAGTCACACCAATGCCGCTCACTATCCCCTGCTCCTCTTGGCTGCCCCTGCCGCAAATATCCCTTCTTTCTCATTCCCTCTCCCTCTCTCCTGTTTCCCATCTCGTTCCACCTCCCCAGACCTCTCTTTAGAGTCTAATTATCCTCTGCCTTCTGTTCGAGAGACTCCTCCTCGTGATAAAAAGCAGCCGATTCCAAAGCAAACTAGTTCTTAATTTTCTCTGACAGACTCCTTTAAACACGCTGGCAGAATGCAGTATCTAATTTAAAACACATTCCTATTCCAAACAAATTAAGCACAATTAAGGTCCCTGAGTTATGACTATCTATAATGATGAGACGTTTTGGTAAAAAATCACCACATTTAGATCAAAGTCGTCCGACCCTTTGCTTAATTGCCTCATTAGAGTCCTCTGCAACGGGCTTCATAAATACAGGGTCGGAGAGTTTCATTTGGGAATTGCTCTAAAAGACGACCCTTAAAGTAATCGCTTGCACGTTTTTATAAAAGGTTCGTCTGTTTTAGGAATAAACAGAAATTTTTTTCTCTCTCTTTTATGGTGAATATTTTGCTGGTTGTGTTATCTCCAGTGTGGTTTCCATTTTCATTACAGGCTGGTGTGGAGAATTGTAATGTCGCAGAGAGAGGCCAAAACGTACCTCAGTATAAATACTTCCAACAGCGCAGAACATTTCGTTGTGCACGTTATGTAAAATATTCAACCCCAGTCAGTCATATCATCGGTCGACTGCTTTTATAGAATCTCCGATTAGTCAGAACGTTGTCCCCAAGCACTACGGTAAGTCTAAAGGGTCTGAAAAGTAGCTTGAGTTGGCTCTCTCACAAATGTAGACTTCAGCTCAGATCATTTTAATTCAACATCTTAAATGAGCAGCCCAACTTTTTCATCCAACAGACTTTTCCAATTTTGAGCACCAGTTTATTGGTTAGCTGCAGAAAGGCGGGGGAAATACTGCTAAAAATGTGGATACAGATAGCTGCCTTTTTAAACATGTTTAACCAATCCTATTTTATGTGGAAATCTCAGTGCTTAATCGATAATTAACAGTGCAACAACAAAAAAAGTTAAATTCGGTGTACTTTAGACAATTGGGTATATACAGATGGGTATATTCACAAACACATTGTATGATGATTGTATGATGTCTCGGGTTCTAATGCGGCAACGTTGGAGGAATAGTACTACAGCTAAAAGCCTGAACTTAAACCAATAAAATCACAGGAATTTGAATGACAACTGCAAAACCCACCCTACTCAGCCTGACCTTAAACATTTGTAGCTTTTCATTCAAGTTGGTGGCTTGTGCGAATGTATACCAGTTTACATGCTGCTGAAAGCAGACCTCTTCATCACTGAACCAATCAGTATTAAATTGGTTGACGAACATTTTCACAGTATTAACATAAAAGGCACACTTACACCAGTAAATGTGATATAAGTATCTGCCCTGTCCCCTTATCTCAATTCCAGTGCAATTACATCAAAGTGAGACCAAATTAAATTAAAATCACAAGGGATGCACCGATGCATCGGCCAATAATCGGTATCACCCGATAAAGGCAATTTTTCACGCTACCGGTTATCATAGTCATGATCGGGGCCGATTATATCCTGTCAATCAAAAGAGGGAGGGAAAACACATCGATTTCGTGCTGTGTGTAAAGATGTCTCTTGCTTTGATGTCTCAAAACTGCAGTTTGTAAGCTCTGTAAGCTCTGCACTGATAAAAATTTTACACCGGACGCTGCAGCAGTGAAGCGGGAGTTTCGGCGTCGAATCTAAAGTTGTTTTTTTTTGCCGCTCTGAATTAAAGCGCCAGCGCTCTGTTGAAAGATTTAAATGAAGATGAGTTGACAAAAAAGTATATATTGCACAGAAAAATATATTTGTAGAGTAGTGTATTTCATATCCAGTTAACGTTAATATATAAAAAAGTTGATATTATATATGACCAGTTTGATGTTCAATGATGAAGTAGAAATGCTTTTGTTTGTGGTGCGAGAATGTGAGACTAACAGGAGGATTTTTACAATTCAGTCAATTAATTCTGTTAATATGAATTAATAACATTCAATAAGTTAAGAAATCTTATTTTAATCTTCAGAATTTAGTTCATGTGTTAATGTTAATGTGAGTAATGTATTTTCTGTTTATCAGACCAGTTACTGTGAAACAACTTGTTGAAATGGAGAGAATAAAGTTTTTATTTGCATTTCTTTCAGAATTGTGGAATTAATTATTATTCATTTAAAAGAAGGCATAAAAGGCTGAACTATCGGTATCGGTATCGGCCGATATCACTCTGAATAATCGGTTATCCGTATCAGCTGAGAAATTTAGTATCGGTGCATCTCTAAAAATAACCCAGTGCTGGAATTACTGGTACAGTGCATCTGTCTAAGAAATTTATTACATTAATAAACCAAACCTTCTCCCTCTCCAATATGCCTATAAACTTATAATGCAACATACAACATATGTGTTCCATTTTGTATTTAAGTTTCCTATCTCTCCTACTGATTTACACATACACATCCAGCTAGTGAACTGAGATAGCAGCAGTTAAAATCTAGCTCTAAATGGAGAGATTGTTAAAGCCTGTAAGTCAGAGCCACTCAGAGCAAGAAGATGACTGATGGCGCAGGAGCAGCCAGAATCCCTTTGCTGGGTTTATCGCCCCCAAACCGGCTCTTACCACATATGTCCCTCATCCTGAACTGACAGTGCTAATAGAATATGCATAGGCCTATTAGCATACAAGCTAATGTTGCCCCAGAGGGAGGGCACGGACATCAAACTTTAAGTAGAAATCAAAACAGAGAGAGGGAAAGAGGAGGGGGAATTAAAAGGACACCATCACCCTAAGAAAACATGGCCCGGGGCACGAGATGCATTACACATGTGCTTGTACTGGAGGAGCGATCGCTTTTGCACTTGCACAGAAGGCCTTCAAAATTAAATGGGAAAAGCCCCAATGAATGCGGCTGAGCCTCATTCAGGCTTTCATGATGTGGAAATAGAAATGACATGGGTGGAGACGTGACTGTTTTCCTGCACCTATCAACATGAAACCTGTATATGAAAGGACATACTGCCTTTTCCACATGCAAACATATGGACTGCAAATGTCAAAAGCCTCAAATGCCTATAGAATGTGCGTATTTTAATTTTTTTTTTTGCAATATCGTTAGTGTGGAATTAGACTGGCCCTTATATGCAACTTTGCACTGCACAAACAGCTCAAGTCAGATTAGAATCTCAGATCTTCAGTCGAGCGAAACTGCCTTGCGTATTCTGGCACCCACCCGAGATTTATCGGCAAAAGAGCACGCTGCATTCTCTCTGAACCCTGACACCAAATCAGATACATTTCCGCAAGCCAGTAGAAATGAAAATAGCACATAAGAAAGCAATTTGGTTCGGCAATCACAAAAAAATGCAGAGCAAGGCTAATGAAGGACTAATTGAGTCACGTCCCGAGACAAGGTGAGCTGGATCTCCGGATCCGCAGCACCACGCTGGCGTTCACGGTCATCATGGATACGTTAACCTCACGTTGGGGGGAAGGAAGCGGGTCACAAGGGTGAGGAATTAAACCTAAAAGAACAGAACAGAGTAGGTAAAAGAGCATAAAAAGAAATTGTGTCAATGATGCCTGCATCATGTTCAATAATGGTCCAATTACAGAGTCATGCTTCCTAGACATTTTTCAGACACCCTCAATATGAGCCATATGCTACACCACAGAACGGCTCCACTGCGTTCCAAATTCTCCCTTCCTTCAATTCATTTGTTGTACCATTAGACAAAAGAAAAAAGTTTGATAGTAAGTAGATTTCTCTAATACTTGCGACTACTAAGATCATTAATGAGCATACTGGACAAATGTATACAACTATCTACACATTACTTATTAGAGGAATGTTTAGATTCAACAATCTAAAACTACAAAAGACCTTAAGCACTAAAAAAAAACAAATCCACACTACACAATCAATTTCCAAATTCCCCATTTTTTAATGAGGGTCCTGCATAATTCAATTTGGCACATCTTTTATGGGATTTTTATTGCTAAAATACTTTTAACAGTCCTGTCCTGTTACTGAAGCAGACTCATAAAATTCCTGCTCAGTGGTGACTGGTGCGATATTAAAAAAGCAGACACCGTTAAGAGGAATCAGCTTTGTATTTAATTGGAATTTGAGAAGAAGAAGAAGAAAAAAAAGGAGGTAAGGAATGGCAGAGAACAGACCTGCCTGTCAAACAACTTTTATTTGCAGCTTTTACTGCCAGGGTCACCAGTCTGTACTGTAGGTGTCTCCTTTTGACTAACGTCCCCTAACACGAGCGGTTTCCCAACAACTCCACCACCAGATACAGTCTTCTAGCTCAAATCATCAATCCAATTCTCAGCAGCATGGCTAGCAAGACGAGTGCGTTTCATTGATCTGAGCGTAAGGGTTTGTGATAGCGGGTGAAAGCTTGGAAGCACTCAGGCAAAATTGTACAAGTAAGTGTGGAACTCAGAAGCTAAAAAGCGATTGGGCTCTATTTTCACCACGTTTCGTTTAGGATGGATTCAAATAGCATTGCAGGCACTGTAACACTTTGAGCTTCTCGTTTTGGTACAGATGGTCTGGCAGAGTGACAAAGCACACTGGGCCTGGACCCAAACTCCAACCTCTATTTCATGGCGGCTTAACACTTTCACTCTCTCTAGATTACAGTTATAGCGCTTTAACGACGCGGCCAAGACCAAATCGTTCACAAAAGTCCCGTCCGGTACACCGACATTAATTTGAGCATGAGAATAAAGAGCGATGAAAGTCACAATCGTCACTGTGAAGAAAAGGCGCTCAGAAGTCTTTGTTTGATTGAACATGACTGCGATTGATAGCAACTGGGGGTGTTAATACTGGGAATGATCAGGTGATTAGAACCATAAGTGTGTTAAGAGTGTGTGTGAGTGTGGAGTGAGAAATGTAATACACGCTCTGGGTACGTCCCTGAGGCTTTAGATAGAGCATGGTTATAGATCACGCATACATACATACATACATACATATATATATATATATACATACATACATACACACACAAACACACACACACACACACACACACTGGGCCCCAGGCATAAGCTTTTGTAGTAATATGTGTCTACCAGTGAGACACGCCATACACCTGTAAACACACACACACACAAATTCTATGTAGATATTTCATTTTTTTAACATATATTTATTTATATTTGGAAGCATACCATACACTATATTACGTAGACAACACTGAATGAACATGGAAATAAATGATTAATAATTCATTTCATTCAGAATGGATGGCAAATATAAAAACACTATAGTTGTGCCATGGATTTGGACTGTAGTGAAAAACCTGAGCTGCAAGAGCTGCATGCCTCCACAAATCTGATCTCAAGACCCAGGACACAGTTATATTAACTAAACACAGAAGACAAGTGACATGGGGGGTGGGGGGGGGGGGGGTGGGGGGTCTGTACGAATCTGAATTTGAGAAGCGACGGTGTTCCTGATTGTCTTGGGGCCCTTTCCACCTTGTTGTGCTGGAACTCTGAGCGCCATAAGAGCCTAAAGTCTGGCCTCTCTCTACCACCAGAAGGTGTGTATGGGTTGGTGGGGGTGTGTGAGTGAAGGGGAGGGGGTCATTTGGCACTTGCCATGCTACCATGCTTCACTTCCAAGAGAGATTGAGTAGGGAGGGTGGGGGGGTTACACAGAAGGAGCCATTGTTGATTACTCATTACTTAACCTGTAATGCGTTCCGCCCCCTTTGTCTGCATGTCATGCTTCTTTTCTCCCCCTTATTCCCCTCAACTCTCTCCGCTCTCTTCCCAAATAAATGGAAAAATATTCCCAGCCCCGGGCTAGTGCTGAACTTCTCACTCTCTGCATCCAATTTGGAGCCACTGCTCCCTATGATGTAACCCGACAGTCCCAACATAGGAGAAAGGCCACAGAGAGAGAGAGAGAGAGACAGACATACAGACAGACAGCCAGATAGGAGGGTGGGGGGTGGGGGGTGGGGGGGTTGATGATGAAGCCAGAAAGTGCACTTTGGCCCTCTAAGGTTGCATTTCTTAACCCTGCTACTTAAAATCCAGCAACACTTTATGAATGTTTTAGTTTTGGAGTCATTATCATGCTGGCCAGGGTATATTGTATATGCAGAAGAATGGCAATTAGAGACTGGCCCTAAGCTCTATTTCCTTAGTTTCCTGGGCCATGACTGCCATTCAAAGCAAATACTTCCTCAGATGACATGTCCATCTGAGTGCCTTTCCTATACTATAAATCTTATCTCGTACTTAGTCCTTTGATTTGAAATCATTCTATCTCCCAGCTGACAAATTATTTTAAAACCAAAACATTTATCATATTTGGGTCTGCAGATCCTTCTTTAAAAAAAAAAAAAACATCACGCGGCTTAAGACCAGAGTTAAATTACTGAAGAAAAAGCACACCAGCCATGCTAAAACCCTTGCCAATTTTGCTGAATAAACTTCTCATAAAGCAAACGTCAATATAAATACGCACGTGAACCATCACTGTACACTTCTGGAGCAATGATGAAAATCAATGTCAAGGTCAATGCACATAGAAACCACCTCAAACTCCATGCAAAGTGGAGCCTGGCAACCTTAACTGCCCAGGAGTTCTGGAGACTTCTAGGCAAGAGTCATGGCAGATTGAAATGGTACACTTCTCACGGCCCAATCTCAAGCATGACTTCATGCCGAGCTGTCACACACCGCAGGCTGCATTCCCTTCGAATTGGCACAAATACGGTGGATACGACGCAGACAGAAACCACCGCTGTGGGTTGGAAATGAGTGTATACTGCTTATGGTTTGACATAATCAAGGGGGTCTGCAAAAGTTCCCATCGTTGCCTTATTTCGTTCGAGCCAGAAATGGAACTCAATCACACTCACTGCCAAAGGAGGAGGACTGGGAACGTTAGCGCTGTTTAGCATGACAGCGCTGATGATGATGGCAATGATGATGGAGTATCTACGCGGATGACCGAAAGCAGGTCCGTTTCATTTGGCTGCCGTGTTCGGGAGGGAAAGATGCTTTGTTTGTTAGCGCCTGACCTCCTGTGCGAGTGTGTATGTGGGAGACGTGACCCTCGAGTGTGAGGCGGTATGTATGTGTGTGTGTCTGTGCAGTGTCAGGCTCATTATGAGCTGATAAAAACTCCTGGGCCAGGTCCATCCATCATGTCCCGCCTCTAATCAGCATGTGTGTCACTGTAACTAAACAGAGCCATGAGCGGCGCTGCCACGCGATTGGCTGTGACAGGGAGAAATAAATCTGCCTCCAGCCAATCGGGGACAGGCAGCAGAGCGTTGCAGCAAAGGTGACAGGCGTTTGAGGTCTCAACCGACGCAAGATTAGGAGAGCCCGGTTCAACCGCAGCCTCGCAGGAAACAACAAACAGCCAATGAAACAGCAAACCACTCCGAATCAGCTTTTCCTACACGAGGAGGAGTGTTTCGCTAGAGTTTTGGCATTGGACTCCAGACAGTTCTATTTAATACCAGTTAGAGAAACTCACGTCTCTCTGTACTACTACAAATCTTTGTCGTGTTCGGTTTTCTTCCCTGTATGAAAGACTCTAATCACATTGGATCACATGTGGATTTGGCATAAGGTGTGGACAATGTCACCTTTTACATGCCAAAGTAAAGCAAATTCATCATTTTTCTCTCCATATTTAAGCTCAGACCCGTGCCGTGCCGTTCATCAGGGTTCGTCAGCGTAAATAAAAAGCGTTCTAACTGCAAAATCCTATATTCGTTTCGATGGTCTGATTTCATTTTTCACTTCATTAACGCAAAAGTTAAAAACTTTTCAAGCTGTATGTCACGTGAAAAGGAGTCTGATTAGTAAAACAAACATTTGGTTACTTTCCACCATGGACTCAACCCAGCACAACAGGTTCCACTGCTCATTACAGCGCTAACATGACAACATAATCGCATGCCATAAGAACACTTTTTCTTTGTTCAGCGTGTGCATTATTTTCTTCTTTCTTTTTCATTCATTGCTTCTTATATCTGATGTATTTTAAGAAAAGAAGAGAGAAAAGAAAAGAGAAAAGAAAAGAAAGAAAAAAGGAGCAGCATGCCCACTGCCTGAAGCAGAGTCTGTGGCTTGTTGGTCTGTTTCTCATGTGGCGCATGGGTTATTTTGTTTACTTCTGTTTCCTTATGCACCACACAGAAGCTCTGATGTCAATGACCACACACACACACACACACACACACACACACACACACACACACACACACACACACACACACACACACACACACACACACACACACACGTTGTCTTATCCTTGTAAGTACCTTTCACTGACATAATAATGAATGCCTAACCCTAACCTTATGAGCCCTAACCATAACCTCAGAAACCAAAAGGAAACTTTTCATGCTTGTCTTTTTTTTTTTTTTAATAAAACCTGCAACTTTTGTTACATTAAAAACAATGTGGACCAACCAAATGGCCCCTCAAAGACAAAACTGTATCTGGTCCCCACCAAAATGTAAAAATAAATAAACAAACACGCACACACACACACACACACACACACACACACACACACACACACACACACACACACACACAGTCCAGACAATGAGCCTGCTTCGTTTCCACTGGACACAGTGTTTACCAGCAAACCTGAGAAAGCATATTGTCATGTGTTACAGTAGAGCAGCTTGCTGTAAACAGAAGAGAACCCACAGCTGGCACTGTTATTTTGCTGCTTTGACAGACAGAACCGTAACAACGGACCCCCCATCCCCCCCATCCCCCCCTTCACTCTCCTTTTCTGATATGATCTCATTCTGGATGTAGACCTGACCCAAAAGCTTGCTGGTCCTTTACAGCTGAGAACGGTAACACGCATCAGCTTTTTCTCGAACTGTGGGAGTCTTACAGCGCTCCTGCTTTTCTTTCTCTCCCTTCGTCACAGCAAATAAATAAATAAATAAATAAATAAATAAATAAATAAATAAATAAATAAATAAACAAAAGAGCTTGTAAAGAAACTGCTTTATTGGCCAGGGGTGGTGGTTGTAGGGAAACATTATAGGAAATGTAAGACTGAGGTAGAGAAGCATGGAGTCAAATGTCCATGTGGGCAAAGAGAGGATATGATTTTGCAAAGGAATTGGTATAAGACAATACACATTACATTACAAATGAGACCTTAATTAGAATATAAATCTAATACAAATACAATCATTATTATTGAGAGTATTTTAATAATAACATGTTACTTGTATGCACTGTATATTATATTTCAGTGAAACTGAGGTTAAAGATTTTGGTATAATCAGAAAGAAAACACATTACTTGCACTGAATGATCCCCGTACCTTGTGCTCCATCCTACACTAGGCATGGTTAATGGTTTAATAACATATGTCTGTTTTTTATTTTTAACACTAGTAGTTAGCCGGGATCATATTTCGCACTCCACCGGTTAGAGAGTGAGAAAAAAAAGGAGCATAGAAAAAAAAAGGGGGGGAGAAAAAAAAAAAGACATGCACTCATTTCTGCAATGTAAAATGACACTATATCAAATCAAGCATTTCCATATGTTGGCTGTTACTGCAGTGGTCCTGTGTGTGTGTGTGCGCGTGTGTGCTTACTATCAGGGACATGAGACAAATGCTTGCAGGATATGATGGGCTAGGGAGCCACCTACTGTGAACACTGAAGCGTGGCTTTTGCCGCCAGCATTGTTTGCCACTGAGCCCGGATGAGAAGCCGAATCAAGACGTGCTCATCGTGCGATAACACAAATCGTTATAATGATAATACTACATGCGGCACTGTTTTACAATATTGCTTCCAAATGTTCTATGGAAAATAAAATCCTGTGTAACAAGGTCATTCCCACTGTGCTTACACTAAGTGGACTACTTCTTGGGATTAGTGGTTCTGACCGGGTGTTGATGGATCTATGATAGATCGATAAGTGTTGGGAGAAATAAGGAGTTTGACAGTTCAGACTGTAATATGTTTAAGCAATAAGTCACAGTGTTGGTTATTCAAATTTTATTGCAACTGTATGACCTCTGCCAACGTGTGAATTAAAATGAAAAATCGCCATACAGTACCAGGAAAAGGATTATAAGAGAATTATAATGTTTTCTTTTTTACTTCTTCTTTTTTTTTTACACCACGTCTTTCTGTTACAACGAAGAATATAAAATGTAGCTGAAATGTCTCTATGCGTTTACCCTCTAGGCACATGGTTAGAAAAAAAAATTCATTTCTGAAACGTTCTCCTACAAAAATGTGGAGTGCATTATAAAGTTTATGGCAATAAAAGCCCTGCTTCCTCACTAAAACCTAAATTAGCCACAGAATAAGTCTCAAGACTCGAGCAGTGGCCTTTTCTCCTGAGCTCTCGTCTTGGCAAGCGTCTCTCTGTAGACGTAAATTAACCCTGAGAATGCTTACCTAAAACGTCAGGATTTAAACGAAGATTGAGTGATGAGGGGGGGAATTGGGGAGAGATGCAGGAATATGGGCACAGATGGGGGCATGAACCACCTTCTTTCTTTTTTTTTTTTGTTGCCCCCAAATACAAAATTTAGGGAGGGAGAAAACCTCCTGTACACGAGTTGGCACGGGCAAGAAGTCAGGAAGTATAGGAGACGCCTCCCGTCAGTCCTGCGAGTGTAACCTAAAACCAGTGACATAGTCGATACATGTCATATTCCCCAGTATACATGACGAGTTTATTTTTCAAGGAGGAATTTTAACCTAAAACCTGCCCCACACAATTATCCTGATTTGTTTAAAACCTAGGTGGACAGTCTCGATCGTCAAAAGAAAAAGAAAAAAAATCTCTCATCTCATCTCTTTTTAGAAATTCCTTCAAGATATGTTTTCTTCATCAATTAAATATGTCTGAGTAGTTATACTCTTAATGCAGTCGGCTCAATCAAGTAAAGTCTGCAAACATCCAGGTGTGTATTGTAGCCTAAGCGAGCCCAGGTGCTGCGGAAATCTCTTCAATTCAGTTCTGGAACCACAAAAACTACCTTCATACTTAAACCTAAATAACTTACTAGTGCTGTGTTGAAATATATTGTAGGAAGCACATCAAAACTTGGTATAACCCAAACATTTAAACTGGCTATAAACTCTCGTTCCTTTTTGTGGAACAAACAAAAAAAAAAAAACATTAATCTGCAAAGACAGTTTTTTTTTTTAAATCACTTGCAGATACAAGCATTATTTATGGAAATGTTAAGCTTGGGGGGAAAAAAAGAAAAGAAGAAAAATCTGAATTTTTCATTGAAAAAAACAAGCTACCTGCGGTTAATACATTTCCATCACCAGAGAAATAATTCGTGGTTTATAAACTGATTGGAAGCCTCACGCTGAACCTCATTATATGCACAAAAAAGGTTAGCCAGTGACCACTGCTGCTGCCTTCTATGTGTCATCCGCTTCACAATAAATCATCTAAATTACATATTCATTACTTAGTAAATTGTATTAAAAAGGTATAACATTAAACCGGTTTATAAACACAAGAGTACATATCCAACAGGGTGCCTATACCTTTAAAGGATTCAACGCATGGCTAACACCAACTTAGTGAGGCTTTGGAGGAAAGAAAGAAAAAAAAAAACATTTTTCAGTGTTTGTTCTGTGTAAAAACCCTGAGGTATTAGGGTGCACTAATCTTTAAAAGGTTAATTTATTCATAGAGATTTTGACAGAGATGTATGGCCCAGCCAACATCTCAGGCACCTCTACCCACAGGGAGAGGCCTAATGTGAGGGAGGGAGAAGAGAGGAGGAAGAAGGGAGGGAGGAAGGGAGAGAATGAGAGAAACAGAGACAGAAGCAGAGCAGTCAGCATGTAATAAACACAAAGACATAATTACCTCATTGAACCAGGCAAACAAAATGACCTTTAACCCTGCACTACAGTGTTTTTTTTTTTATGTATTACAGTGCCTTGCTAAACCCTAATCAGGGGAATATTTGTTTTCTTTCTGTAACTTTTTTTTTTCCGGATAAATGACGGTCAACAGTCATATGTTTTCTATATATCTTCGTATGTGTATGTCTACCTTCACACTTCAGTTAGCCAATTTATAAACCTGATCACTGTACTCAAAGGTTAAGGTGCGTGTCTATATAAAGCACACAGTTTAAATTCAATTATGCAGAAAAAGAAAAAAAAACAATGAATGGCCATATGTAGTTTTATGAAGAGGTATCGTTTAAAATTTTTTTTTTTTAAAAACCCCAAAAAAAACAACTTTGTAAAAATAAGCTACATAAACTTAAAAAAAAACATTTTAAAAATCAAGGTCTTACTTTGCAAAATGGTGCAAAGTAGGCAAAAGGGGTGCCTGAGAAATGGTGAGCTCCGAGTGAAATGAGCCTTTGTGGGGCTTTGTATACAGCAACCATAGGAGGGTTCAAACTGCATCAATCATAGCTGTCACATGCTGTAAGCACCAATCTGTCGCTGTTAGGTGAGAGATGATTTAATTTGTCCTATGTTTTTAAATGGCCATGCATCAGTGAATAGTATCCAGAGAGGGGGAGACTTGGCGTGACTGGAAACTTCGTTGCTATGTTGAAGTTTTCCAGTGATGATATTTATCCACTTGTATTACCCTTATTCCAGTGCTCTGCTGGGACTACACACTCAACTGTGTTGCGTGTCTGTCAACTGGTGAGCTTTTATAACAAAGCTTTCAACTTTTAATTACCAATGAAACATCCCGATGGGTGCTTAGTTTTTATATGCTGAATTTGTGACTGCCGCCTAATGGGAGACTTACTTAGCGGAGCTGCAGGAGTCTGCTGGGTGGATGCCAGAGTGTGTGTCAAAAGGTACAGCCATTAGCAGAGTGTGAAAAGAATGAGCGTGCTTCCATCTGCTGCTGAGCACAATCGCATAAAGGCAGAAAGCGCAGAGATTAAATAAAAGCAGTAACAGTAAAGTAAAGAATCAACAACTAGCCACTGAAATAGAGCAACTTTTGTTGCTGTGACAGACTACAAGTTGGACAGCCTACATCCATGTGACTAAATGTATCTCTTTCAGACTCTGCCCCACTGTGATAGAAACATTTCATTCATTTTGTCCTAAGAAATTTTTTGTGGCGGTTTGACTGGACTATGCTAAAAATGTCATAGGAGTGATCTGGAGTGCAGGATCGATTTGGTAAGGTAAGACTTGTACATGTGCCCTTTTTATTACAGCTTAGCATCAACAAGTACAAGTAACCCACTGATGCCTACTTCTTTACCTCTCCTCATCCTATCTCCCCAAGGATAATTGTTGCTTTATGCTGTATGCTGGTCAGTTCAAAGCTAGTGCACTCTTGAAACTCAGCCTATTGCCTTCTATTAGCACCACTTAGACGTGACCCCATGCTAGCCCTAGCCAGGAGTGTTTCGACCGTGCCCTCCATTCAGCGTTCCAAAAATCTTTCTCTGGGTCTCTCGCACTCGTTCGCCCTGGGCGCATCTAATTGAATGCGATCTCGGGGCTCAGGCCGAGTTCCGTTTCTTGGCTAATCCTCCACTGAGGGAACCTCACATGTTCCCAATTAGATCCCTCTGACTTCCACGCTCTTCTCCCTGCATCTCTGCTCGCTTGGCCTGGCCTTTTGCAGGAGTTTATGTTATTAACTGCGCACTGCATGGTTCCTGCCTGTCACAGGGGCCTGGAGATGTTATCGCTGCCACCTCACCGTATACGGTTACCTTAAAAATATTCCATAAATTAGATTGGGATTGGCAATTGTAGAATATAGAAGGGAAGACAAGGCAAGTGGGAGGGTGGGCTTCGGCATGAGGAATTGGACAATAGGATCTCCTGCTGTTTACTTTGGAGAGAGATATTAGTGGTAAGTCACTGGCAAGCAGTACCTGATAAAAAAAAAATATTGGAGGGTGCTTAAGGGACTTTTGGAGGTTTTTCAAAGCCAAAATACTGGAGAAAATATACTTTATTTTCAGAGAGATCCTTACGGTCAAACCCTAAATGCCTGGACTCAGATTGGACTCAGGCTTTGGAGTATTTCTCCTCAATGAGAGGCATACATCCCCTTGTAATCAAATAAAGCTGGGAGGTTTTTTTTTGATGAGGGAACTTTTCACCTCCTAGACAGCTGTTCTAGCTACATCTATGTCTCAACTAAAAGACTTTGAATAGATCGGTTATGGTGATCGATTATTAAATAAACATGTTCAAAGAATCAAATAAACATGAAGAGCTAAATATTTCCTGCTTTTTCACTTCCTTTCACCGGGTTTTTAAAAAGTGAAACTGTCCTTAAAATGATTTCGAATTCACGCGTTAAAATGTCAAGACGGAGCTCAGGTCTGACGCTTTGATCCACAATACAATCATATCGAAGCATATCTGATACTCTTGATCAACCCACTGTTCAAAACGAGTTGGGGGAAAAAAGCATACTAAAAGGTGGGGATTTCCCACAGGACCTATCATTTACTTACATTACAATCAGTGGCAGTGTCTTAAACAAAATCTAAGGCTTTAGCGCTTTTTCATGTGTATATGCACCTGTAGAAAGACTAATAGATTTAACTCAAAAGTAACTAGTTTGAGTGTAGCAATGATGCTTTCATGCATGACGATGTAATTTGTATAGAAATGTGTGATTTGATTACCTTTGGATAAGTTTCTAAAGGAGCAGTAGGTATTATATTTCTGTTGTTTAAAGAGAGAACATACATGGTTTTATTCATAATATAATGAATAGCCCTATAGAATAAAGGATATTTGACTCTCCATCACAGTTGGTTAAAAAGTATGCAGAAACGCTGACTGACAGCAGTATCAGCCACCTCTAGAAATTATATTGGCACCCTTGGTAAATATGAGTACAAATGATGATGAATAAATATCTCTGTGATGAATTATCTTAATGTGATATTGAAAATATCAAATGAGAAATCTAATCTTTAACTGAAGTCAGTTTATTCTAAAAAAAAAAAAAAAAAAAAAGTATATATTTTTAACAATACAACATCACAATGCTTGTCATCCTTGCATTCAGTAGTCTGTGAAACCTCCCTTTGCCAACATTGCCAAGAGAATTGGTTCTTCTATAAGTCATGGTGAGACTATAGAATTCAGAGCACTGCAATTCCCTTTATTATTGGATCGGTCAGTCAACCTTGTCGCACCTGCAGAAGGTCCAGAATGCAGTTGCTAGGATTCAGGTACAGGTACCGAGAAAAGGAAACGCACCTTCCCCTTTATGGTCTCCCTCTATTGGCAACCAGTTAAATACAGAATTGAATTTAAGGTCTTATTGTTTGTTTTTAAAGCTCTACGTGGTACTGCACCCAGCTACAGTACATTTATGATCTTTTTTGCCCCCTTCCCTCATCCAGAACCTGATCAGCAGTCTTTAACCATTCCACACTCACAGTGGAAGTTCAAAGGTGGCCAGGCCTTTTTTCAGTTGCTGCTCCAAGATTGTGGACCATTGTATTATTGTTCATAAGGTCATCCCCAACAACATATATTTATAAATCCAATTTGAAAACATATTTATTCTCCAAGGCATTTGAGTCCTTGTCATCTGGCTATCTATTTGGTTTTGGTCTTGTTATTGATGGTCTTTGTTTTTGCTGTCTCTCTATTGTTTTATTTAGCCTATTTGATTTCTTAATTGTGTTGTTTTTATTTTATTCTGTTTTAATCTTATACTGATTGGATTGTACTATGCAGACACTTACTGTCTTGTAAATATTCTGTACAAATAAAGCTGACTTGACTTGATATGAGATGAATTGATATGAGAATCTCTCCAGGGTCCTCTCTCATGGTGTTGCCTCTTCAGCTTACACAAATTAACCCAGGGTGCCGATAATTCTCAATCTGGTCGCGATTTCTTCTGTGAATATAACATCACCAACCAACAACAGACACATCAATGGATATACAGTAGTATAACAGGCACTACATGTCCTGCATAAGCATCTGGTCACTGCATTATGGCAAAGATAGAGGCATCTTTGGGACTTCAAAACTTTTGTCATAAAAATTTTAAACCCTTTGTGCATTCTTACATACTGCAGATACATCCATATATTATCACTGTTTGTATAAGAATCATAACTTCATTTTGATTAAAAATGATGTTTTCATGGTTTACATTACTACAACTAGAGAGAAACTACAGAGAAATAAATCAACTGTAAAAACGTGTAGCATTTGATTAACTGCCGCACCAATTCAAATAAATAAAATGTTCCTGTATGCACTGAGTTTTTTTTAAAAATTCATTAGATATCATGTATTACCTACAACGGGTGAAAACTTTATGACAGAACACAAACCCACAAAGTTATTAACAAAATATCAAACATGGGTGCCTGTAACACAATGAAATGCAAGCCATTTCTAAACCTTGCAGCATATGCAGCCTTATTTGTCCGTACAGAGGCGAACACATGTTCAACAGCAGTCGGTCAGGGGTAGTTATGGAAATGAAGGTCTATTTATTTAGATGCACCCACTGTTAGCGTAATTACTCACAAAAAAAAAAAATCCACACCTGTGCTATCACATGGCACACAAAGTTACACCCAAAACTGACTTGGCATTGCACAGGTCAAGGGTTCAACTCTAGCTAAAGGCAACTGTTGCCTGCGTATCGGCATCCCCGTGCACGGGTAGCAGACGCACTCGGGCTCTCTTTGTTCACAAGGGGGCCCCCGTCACTGGCTACGGCACGTTTTTAATTGAGTCTTGAAATCGTGCCACTTTGAAGAGGCCTCACAGCGCCACGCTGTGCAAAATTATGAGTGTGGTATTTGCGCCCGCATTAAAGACATTTTGAAACAAAAGCGGTGAAACAAGATTGAGCACGTATTGGTCTGGTCTCAGTACTGTGCTGTGGATTATTTGCAGATCATCACACAAGGCATCTATGGGCATTTTTATTTTTGAAAATAATTTTGGAAGGGGGGCAATACTCTTAAACCTTTACTTGAAAAGATAAACATGATAACGAACAGCTTAAAAGCAGACACAAACAACATATTTGGTGTGGTATTCTATGACCAAACATGGTACATGATATTGGTGTACGAAGGGATATAATTGTCAGCACACAGAGTAACTGTAAAAAATATATTTTTTTTAAATCCATAAAAAATGAAAATAAATCACTATACACTACGCAAAACTATCAGTTGTAAGACTGTCAAAACAGTGAGCATTAAGCAGCATGCTCAATTGTGCTTAAAATCTCTCTCTCTCTCTCTCTCTCTCTCTCTACCACCCTCCTTCCCAAGCGGCTGCTCCCCCTTTCCTTTCCTGCAGCATGCCTGAAACAGAATCTGTTCTTCATTTAAGCCTCCAGGTAGAAATGAAAAAGTGCAATGTCCAACACTGGTGTGGCACGGCTCAGGAGCCTCCAGTCCCGTTTGAGTAACAGCTCTGCAATGTAAAGTGTGTCCTGCACTTTAGAACATGTGGTTTTGGTTTCAGAATGTTTTACTGCCGAACAATGTTTCTGCCTTGGAGTGCAGCTCTGCTCATAAAGACCATATTGTCCCTCCGTGCCCACACAAAACACACACACACACACACACACACACACACACACACACACACACAGTATGACATCAGAAGACTGGCATAGTCTGCTCACATAAATAAGCTCTGTCGTTGATAAATCAGTACATATTACTGCAACAGGTCCTGGTTTCCTTTGCTCTTGCATCCTAATTTCTAATATGTTTACGACGTTGCGACTGAACTGAGACAAATATTTCTGCAAAGCCAAGCCACAATGACCAGTATTTAATGACTAGTCAGAATCTCAAGTTGTGTTTTTAAGAATGACATTGTAAGGCATCAGCGCAACAAATTTCTCCATTCAAGATATTCCCGCCTTGCGTTCAAAAGTCACCCTACACTTTATAAAGCGGAACCAACGTGCAAGAACTGACACTGCAGCAGTTTTACAAATTCTATCCAAAAAAAAAAAAAAAAAAAAAACCAGGGCGGTGCTGAGAATCTTGTAGGAAAATACAACGCTGGTTTATTAAGGGACACGAAGGGCAGGCATGTGTCCAGGTTTGGGAGTGGTTCCAATTTGTGTATTCATAAAATCTGGATTTCTTATTCTGAGAGTAGTGCAGTAGAAGAGGGTTCACCATGGTGGGCACTTTTCCTGACAATGCCACCAGGTATTCATAACCGGGGGTCCAGGGGAGCACAGTTACCCCTGCTCTCTGGGTTGGGGAAGGAAGACAGAAGAGTGCAGTTGCTGTACCTCTAAGCATGTTTTGCTGTTTTCCTGCATGGCATGAGCAGCAACTCAAAAAGATGTAGTGGTAGAGAAAGCATGCACTGGCACTCATTGTTCCTGGTTGGTGCTTGTTGTTTAATGTAATATTTCTTGAAAAAACCATGTCAGGCAATTTCTTTTCCAATTTTAAGTAAGTAATAAATCTTCAAATCACATTATTAGTTATGTCACACTATGTGATGTGGAACAGTAAAAAAAATACTCGATACCATGACTGTACAACCCAATATCATGGTTTTCCATATAAATTAGTAGTAGTGGTGATTTGTGTCGATATTATACTTAGAGCTGCAACAACCAATCGATAAAATTGATAATACTCGATTATGAAAATCGTTGTCAATGAATCTCATTATCAATTAGTTGGTCTATCCACAGCACGGGGGAGATTTACTCATTACGTTACTTCTGTTCTGAAAACTTTGGACAGTAATTATAAAGTTGTGTCCCAAATGACGTACTCTACACTTACACTATGTACTATGTACTCTACCGTCTAGTGTGTGAATTTCAGAAAGGTAGTATCGTCTCAAAAGGAACACGAGCGGGTTTTTTTTACTAACCGGAAGTATAAGCCGCTTCCTAGTCAACGGCGCATGACGTCATACGCATGTAATGTGATGCTGCTAGCTTTAGCAGATACTGAGAGTCACCGACAATTACTTTCTTCAGTTTACTGTTTATCTCAGTGTTATCTTTTATTAAA
The DNA here is from genome assembly GCF_001660625.3 of Ictalurus punctatus. Classification (NCBI taxonomy): domain Eukaryota; kingdom Metazoa; phylum Chordata; class Actinopteri; order Siluriformes; family Ictaluridae; genus Ictalurus; species Ictalurus punctatus. The sequence goes on along the minus strand of NC_030420.2, from coordinate 6,784,442 downwards.
AGTAATGCATAAATACTATTGTACAACATAAACGTATATATTAGTTTATATTATATACAAGTGTTCATACATTATTTTTATGGATGTACACAAAGCGCTAAATTAAACTACAGTCCTAAATGAATAATATATATATATATATATATATATATATATATATATATATATATATATATATATATATTATTAATATTTCTTGTGTGTATCTGTGTGTATTGGGTTCTTTTCAGTCTTATATAATTGGACAAACAGGTGTGAAAAGTTTTAGTCTGAAGTTTATATTTGTAACACTCAGTTTGTGTATTTCATTTTAAATAAACAAAAAAAGGTACTAAAAGTTTGCCCCCCTCCCCCAATCCAATTAATCGGAAAAAATAATCAGCCAACTAATCGATTATGAAAATAACCGTTAGTTGCAGCCCTAATTATACTTCATGTTACCTGGTACTTCTCTCATTTTTTTTAAATGTACATGTTTTAAATTTTTGCAACTGGTCAAGTTCCAAAAAAATTCATCTTGGTATTTATTCAATTTAATGAGTGAACAAATGAAAAGTGTGCTATTTCTGTTCTAGAAAAAAAAACAACCTGCAATGGCTATCTATCCTGGTATAACACAACATTAATAGTATGACTATTTCAGATTTCCAAATCATGATATGTCGTCACAATGATATTCTGTATCAACAGACCTCAAGGCACAACACAATAAATGCAACCCTGATCTAAGCGATCTCTCTGTGCTGAGTGACTTTTTCAGTTGTCAAAACCAACAAGGATGACTACAGTATGTACATTTCGTATTACGTATTCTTTTCAAAAGATAGTGAATATGAGAATAAGACTGTATGTAGTGATTTGCTCAAAACGTGAATGAATATTTACTACGGAGTATAACTGGGGAAAAAATGCCTTCTTTTGTGCTTTTGAATTAAAGCACTGAACCTATTCTCTGCATTTCCCCATGTCTAATCTCTTCTACTGAAGCGTGTGTTCAGATGACACTTCGATTAATTCGATCTAAAACGGATCATGACATTTTGCACAAATTTGTGGAGTCCGTTTCAGCTCAAGAGCACACTGACATTAAAGCAAAAAGGGGTCATACCAAATACTAAGAAACTCTGAAATTCATGTAAACATTTCAAACATTCTACATTTTACTCAAGTTGTTGTTAATAATAGAGCATAATTTGTAATGAATATTGCTGCATTCAATTAGAAAATAATACCAACTAGATCTGCAATACTATCAATATCTCAGGACAGTGTAATCATATTGTCCAGCTCTAGTCCCTAGACGTAAAAATGGCTTACATTTGTTTAATAATAACTTCATAATATATATTTCTTACAGTGGAATTCTGTACTACTGCTTTGTGTCTAAAACCCTAATGTGTAATGAGTTTCTTCTTTGTAGATCAAAGAAAGCAGTGAGATTAATTTCAGCTAGTGCCACAAGGTGGCATCAAACTCTGCAAAAAAAAAAAAAAGCCACTGTAGGTAAATATGGCCTGTGGAAGAGGACAGCAAATACAACTGAACAAGCATTAATATGAGATTAGTTTAAAGCTTGAGTGAGCAGTGAGTGCAGTGCATCCACATTTAAACCAGGTACAGTTTAAATTTAAACCATTTAAACTGTACCTTATTAAAATCAATCAATACCAACTTGATAACGAGGTGAGTCCCTTCAAAATAAATACAAAACAAGTGGACAGCCACAGATTTGATCCATCCACCTTCAACCACTTACTCCTTTTCAGAGTCACGGGGAAGCTGGAGCCTATCCCAGGGAGCATTGGGCACAAGGTGGGGTACACCCTGGACAGGGTGCCAGTCCATCACAGGGCACACAATCACACACACATTCATACACTACGGACACTTTAGACATACCAATCAGCCTACCATGCATGTCTTTGGACTGGGGGAGGAAACTGGAGTACCCAGAGGAAACCACGGGGAGAACATGCAAACCCCACACACACAGAGCCACGGGAATCAAACCCCAACCCTGGCAGTGTGAGGCGAATGTGCTAACCACTAAGCCACCATGCGCCCCACAGATTTGATTTTGGTTCAAAATTACTTTAGTGTGCTTTCTTGGCATAACTTAATGAATTTTGTTACTGCAAGGCAAAAACATATTTTTTTCATTTGTCAAATCTTTCTTATTAACGTTCCAAAATAACAGTTTAACCCCCATGTTAAAGAGACAGTGCAGTAATTGAACTGGGAATATGTTTGTTTTATCAGTATGTTGTTTTGCTGCTTTGCTCACTCTGGGATATTACTAGGGCTGAGTAAAAAATATCAATTCACTGTTTTTAATCGATCTTCAGTATAAGGAAACGATATCGATGAGCTTTACTTGAGAGGATATTATCTGTAGTTCGCCTTTCGTAATAAACATGTCGCCATCTTTTATGTTTTGAATTTTGGAAACGGTTTTATTTCTTAAACGTTTTAAATTGTTACTGAATTTCACTGTTGCACGTTTACATTTTTTTTTTTACAGTAAAGTGTATTGTGCAGTTTGTGCTTACCTTGTGTACACTGTATGCACATATTTATGATTTCTTGTTACAATGTTTGTTACTCAAAGTAAAAGTAAAAATTAATTTAACATAATTGTGTGGGCCCTATTCTTAATGTGAATGTGTATTTCAGTAATATAGCTTTAAGTAGGAGGATTTCCGTTACCAGCATTTATGTTAAAACATGGATTCCATGCCTGCAAAACTACCATTTTAAATGAAATATTGATAACTAATCGATTTTTAATTGAGTTGAAATCAAAATCGAATCGAAACCATATAAATAAGAATTGAATCGAATCGCCAATTGGTCGCAATACCCAGCCCTAAATATTTACCCAGCGGTTATTACGTTGCGTTCACGCCATGTCAGACTTACCGTAATTGCCAGATGACAACCCAGGACATTCTCCTCGGAGCTGTTCATGTCCTCGGACTTGTCATTATGCCTTTCTATACGCCAAAATGAATCCATGTGAGATTATGTTGCTGACAACTGCAAAATACATAATTACAAAATTAAATCATATTTTTATGCTTTTGCTAAATATTGAGGAACACAGAAAGCACATTATATAACGATAACATGTTTATTAATAACAGCCTAATTTGGGTACTCAATAGACAAAACCACAATACAACAAGTAACAGTCTGTGCTAGCTACATTAAACGGTATTGTATATCTTTCATTTATTTTCTGATTAATCTTGCATTATTAAGACATTAATAATAGTCAATTACAGAAATAACAGAAATATTACAAGATAACGACTTAAACTACATTTTACTCCTCAAATTGAGTGTTTCTCCGTGACATTGCAGCGGTCAGGTTGTACAAGTCTCTCAGACAATTCCTAGTTTACAAAGTGGTAATTACGAGTTCTACGAGGAGGTGAACACTTTTTACCAATCTTAAACTTTTTTAATTACGACATGGCACGAATGCAGTTTTAGCCTAAATCCTCAGAAAGCAAGCTGAAATAATGCTATATTGTTTCTGATTAATTAAAATGATAATCTGAGGCACTTAAATTGTACTCACAGTCTACTTGGCCAACGGGCTGCCTCCTGAGCTTTGCTGTTTTAATACAGCATGAGAAAATAAACATTATAATAATACTGTTCAGTCAATCAAATGTCACCCGAGCAGTCTCTTACACAGACATTCTTATAAAGTGGAAGAACTACTGGCAACCTGACTGCAAACGGGAAAAAAGTTTATATCACTCTGAGTTTTGCATGGTGATCACTATATGGTATCTCTGTGGTATAAATTAATTTACCAAACATACTATGGTGGTGCAGCAAGTAGCACTGCTGCCTCGCAGCCACATGGTCCCTGGTTCGAGCCTGAGCTTAAGTTCTTGCTGTGCGGTGGTTTGTATATTCTCCCTGGGTTTCCTCTGGGTTCTCCGTTTTCCTCCAATCACCCAAAAACATGGAGGTGAATTTGCACCACGCAAGCTTGATCAATTTATTATTAACTGTTTCTACTTCTAATTCACTAAAGTCAAAATAGCAGTGTTTATCTTTCATATAATTTTTTATATTAGAAATGGATACAGTATTATCTGTCCCATATGATAATTCATTTCTTAATTTAAGTACCTTGCTTCTGAAATAATTATTCAACTAATTTGCAATTTCTTTTGGTTTTGCAATAAAAGTACCTCCACACTCCATAAAAGTAGGTTGTGGTGAGATGTCTTCCCATTAGATTATTTAAAATACACCAAAGCCTTTTCCCATCATTCATTTTTCTGCTTAACTGTACAACATGATGTTGTTTATTTTTCATTTGATTAAGTTTTGTGACATGGTTCCACAGTGTACAGTGTTTTTTGTCTCAGTTATACTACCAGTTATTTGTGCTATTCCCTTAGCCTCATCTCTCTGAGACATACGGTACAGGCCTTTAACTCCTCATCAACCCTGTTGTTGAATTATTAACAATCTGACCAGTTCAGACAAGTGTCGGAGAAAATGTGTATAGCATTTTATATTAAAATTGTTTAATTGCTGTTTAAATTGTTATTAATATAATTAATGTGTGTTGGGGGTGGGGTGGGGGAGGGGGCTTGTAGACATATTGGAATGGATCTGCCCTGTGATGTCACTGTTATCATTTGAATCACAGCATGTTTCAAAATTTTATCTGACGGGACACATAAAGAGTTTTGATCAATCGCAAGTCAGAACATCAGCGCGCAGAGCATAAACAAGCAGCTACACGTATTGCACAGCAAGAACAATTTCAGCTACAACATATTTTATTCGCATTTTCACGTTATCCTCTTTGGACAATGGTAATTTGTAACCAAATATCACTCTAATTACAGCTATGTTAATTAGCAAATTTGGGAGTTGGGCCTAAATCATTGTTTAAATCATCTATTTACAGTCTCAGTAAATCGAACATTTCGTGTCTGAAGTACCCTCATCCACACCCCCAGCACCTCCAAAGCCTTCATGGGGTGATCTCATGGACGCTGAGGACGGTGGGCTGGAGAATGTTGAACCCTCCTGTTTCTATGTAAGACAATAAGCTTATTAATAAGTTGGGCATACATAATATAAATCTTATTTTTGGGGTGTCTCTAATTCCTTCTCTTTTTCTGTGTAAAACAGAATCCCTGGAGCACGAAAACCACCAGCCAGGTAGAGGAGCAGAAGGTAGAGGAGCAGAAGGAGCAGGCTAAAGAACAGCAGATGCCTGTTAGAATCAAGAAGCTCCCTAAGGAACGCCTCAGCAAGAACACCAAGGTAGAGCAGTAAAGTCTCGCAGATGATTCATGTGTGTATTATGGACGTGTGGGCGTATCTCTGAGTTCGTCTGTGAATATGAGCATGCCTGTTTCAGAGTTGTCTGGAGTCTATGTACAGAAATGTTGGCGTTTCTTTTAGACTTTTTGAGAAATTAAAATGCATAACACTGAGTAGATGATCTGGGAAATTAATAATTAAGTACTCAAAGCTACAATGCTGATTTGTGACTTTTACTTTTATGAGTTTAGTCCAGGTTTTGTACAGGTGTTTTATGCTACCTCACACTTTTTTAGTGTAATAATTGGCTTAATTAACACACTGGATGTTGACTCTGCCCTGTTCTGTAGACAGTCAAACTGATGCTGAGGAATCTTGACCCCAGTGTGGATGACAGACGCCTGCAAGAAGAGTTCCTGCGATTTGGAACTGTCATCTCTGCAAAGGTCACTTAAAATGACTAATCTCTACATTTTATTCCTTTCCCGATAACTTGTGTTCACTTCCTCTTACTCGCTCGATTACATCGAAACCAGTGTCCACAATAACAGAGAAATGGAATCTGACCGGTTCAGACAAGTGTCAGAGAAAATTTGTATAGCAAGTTGGTAATCATACCCATATTCTGTGGTCATGCCCAAAATTAAGAAATTATTAGAAGGATGTATTTGATGTTCTTGGAGAAATCTTCCACCATGAGATTCCCAAAGATCCCAAAGTAGTCCTTCTTGGTGTGCGTCCAGAAGGCTTCAATGACAGAGCTAAAATATATTTGCTACAAATCCTACTAGCAGCCACCATTAAGTGGATTATATTCAAATGGTTAAAACTTGAACCTCCGTCATACAATGTTTGGATCCAAAAAGTGTGGGAGCTGTACGAAATGGAAGAAATCACATATGTGGCACGGCTTCAGAGGCCGAAGTGGATGGTTTCATTTATTATAAAATGTACCTGATATACTTAAAACTGAATCACTATCGATGCAGCTAGAATATGAAAAACTAACATGCCAAAAAGTAATATAGTACGGTATTGAATGTAATTTTGATGTTAAAAATAAAATATAAATTTAAAAAACAATGTGATCTTGCAGCACAAGGTGACGAGTGTGTAGGGGCGTTTTTTTTTTTTTTTTAATTTTGTTATTTTTTTTTTTTTTACTCAATTGGTTTATTTTCTGAATGTGGAGAGCTATGATATTGTTAACATGCAACGCCTGTAATGCTCATTCTATGCTTTCTATATCTCCTCGCTGTCCTCTACAGGTGCTGATGGAGAATGGCTTCTCCAGAGGCACTGGGACTGTCAGCTATTCATCTCCTGATGAAGCCAGAAAGGCCATCTTGGAGATGAACGGCAGGTTGTTGAGTGGCAGGTCGGTGTATGTGACTCCGTCTCAGAGCAAGAAGGAGCATGGAGGAAGGCAGAGAGAAATGACGCAGATTAGCCGGCCTACTGAACCCTACCCAAATCCATACAACAACAACCACAGCCACAGCGTGAGTCACAGCTGTCTGATTATGTATCAGTTTAGTGATAAGCGCAAAAATACTGTACTTGAGAGAGTATAGTATATATATAGGCATACATATATATATATATATATATATATATATATATATATATATACATATACATATACATATATATATATATATATATATATACATATATATACATATACATATATATATATATATATATATATATATATATATATATATATATATATATAAACAACTGTAAGATGATTTTTGTTTAATGGTGTTTAGCCTGAAATCATTACTCAGTCTCTGTAAGTTTGCAATAGTTACCATTAGCTAAATTTTACTTCCTGCCTAGCCAATTTATGTTCACTACTGAAATAAATGCTAGTCGAACCTGGTACTAGCAAAAAACAACAAATACAAATTAGGTAAACTTACTGATTGGATGCTAAAATGAAGTGATTGGATGCTGAAGTGAAATGATTGGATGCATCTACAGGTGAACTGGGAGAAAAGCAGTAGGACAAGACCACGAGCAGAGCGCAAACCACACTGCAGTCCATGGATGCACAGGTACTATACTGATTATATTTCCAGGGACTTTTATTATTTGAACCAGGTTTTGGTCAAGTGCTGTCTCACATTTTTAGCTTAATAACTGGCTTAATACTGAGTGATTGATCAGTATGTACTCTTAAAGCCCCCAGTGCAAACACCCACATGCACACACACAAACATTAGATACCGACTCTGCTCTCTGTTCTATAGAGAGTCGAATGCTTTGTGAAGAGTCTGGACTACAGTGTGGATGACAGTATGGATGTGATATATAAACACACACACACATATACACTGTGTAAAGTAACACGTATCTGCTTTTCTCTTTCAGGTCGCCTCTGTGTCGCACCTACCCACTGGATGAATAAATATATATTACAATTGCAATATGTTGCATAAATGGTCTGGATCTTTATCATAGTAAATAAAAGTTGGTGTAAATAACTCACACAGTAACAGCAGTAAATGTGGTCTCTTTCTCTTTTTTTTGCTTTTTTTTTCTTGAGGTAGATATGAACACTTCATGATCTGTGCTTCTTCTTGATCTTTGGTTATATCTGACTTTGGTTATGTTAATCACCAATTCTTTTCGCACCACACCCTGTAACTGTATGATAGACAATCCTCTTGATAGTAAAGTGTGCTTTTTTTGGGGCATATTTGTTTTAAAAATCATGGGGCCCCCAGTGATCCAGGATCCCTAAGCAACCACTTACACTGCTTATAGCAAGAAACCGCCCTGCTTCATAATATTCTGATATGACACCCCTGACCCATCTTACATTAAACCTTTTACACTGACCATACATCAATAACCTGTCACTAATTAAATATTCAAAATACCCTGCCCAGGGGCATTTCCAAAACTTTAATGTATGAGGAGCTCAGGATTGTGAATATCACGATTAGCTGATGTCTAAGAACAACAGTGTGAATTCATCAAGACAATTCATTGGCTTTCTCCCCTCCCTGTGTTGGTTTTTGTCAAACTGATGTTACTACAGTCAGCTACTTGGACAGGTGAGGTCTGCTCAGCCGACACTTTCCCTACAACTCTCAGAGTTCCTTCCCTCGAAGTGTGTTCTTTTCAAAGCCAAGTTGAAAACAGTGCCAAAATGGCGTAATAAATAATATACTTTCATTTTTAATGGGAAAGAATACACCTTGGTCGCTGTCAATATACTCTGACAGACCATCCAGGTGTAGCCTTGTGTGAGAAACATTGCTAGTAGTTTTGTACACAAATCTTTACTAATTTCCTATGGTAATGATGAAACAGTACAAAGATTACAATATAAACACATTTACCAATTACCTGCTTTTTAAATGTGGACTGTCTGCTGAAAGCTGCTGCCCTTCCTGACCGCCATCAACCTCACGGCTTCACTTGTCTAAAAAATGAATTATTTGTTAAAGAAAGAAGTCTTTGGTCATGGCAAAACACAGAAAACTTTTATGCATTTACAAAATACTAAACTTTCTGAAACGTGAGTAGTCATGAAGGAAACGGTTATTTGCTTTTATTGTTTATAAATATCTCAAAGAGGATTAGAGTGAAGCGCGAGGGTGGGACAAACAGTTGTAATCAGTGATTGGTCAATGGGAACAATGGTGATCTGTGATTGGGCAATGGGAACAACGGGGATCTGTGATTGGTCGGAAGCGCAACGCAGTCACGCTTAACACACTGATGGTGAGCGAGTCGGGTGAACCTGCGGTCTCTAAACTTGTAGAACAGCAGCTGTGTTGTGAGCTGGAGAACCGTATCGGGTTCAAGTCATTTAGTAAAGTCTGCTTACAAAGCTAGGCTCTTTTGTATATAATTAAAGTTGTCTAAAAAGTCGTCAAATAGAGCGACAAATTCTCCTGGCAACACTGAGGCGCACACTCCCATTTTACACGCGGCTAATCTAACCTAGTTTACACACGGGAAATAGTCTACACTAATATAACACTTTATGCCTTTAACATCTGTCATACAGACCAATGTGCAATAAATGATATGAATAAGCCTGGCTAGTGTGTTTATAGAAGACAGAAGAGCTGTAAAAGCACTTGCCATAATCCACTACTTTAAGAGTTAGCTAAATGAGCTACCTAATCTAGTCGCCCTGTAGCCCAATACAGAATGACGTGTTAAACAGTACATTACTTAAAAAAAAAAAAAAAACATAAACGGCTTCATATTAATTGTATACATTTGCCCGCATTTCTTACGTCGTCAACATTTTTCTTTTCAACAGCTGGCACATTTACATCAGTTTTTTGTTTATTTATTTATTTATTTATATTATTTTTTTTTATTCGCTGCTAGCACCTGAGTGGCGTAGTGTCCCTGCTCCAGTTTAGTGTTGTGTGACATGGCAATCCACCAATCATATCTTAGAAATACTCACATAAATAAAGTCCCGCCTTCCTTACAACCAGCTAACATTTATTCACCTGTTAATTGTGTCGTTTACGGACATTTTCTAGTCTACTACAAACCAGAAATAATAATAATAATAATAATAATAATAATAATAATAATAATAATAATAATAATAATAATAATTGATGATAAAGGGAATAATTTTTTTGATTAAGAGAAGACCCATACATTTTAAATCTTTAAATTTTTTTGCAAAACACATTTTACATTGTGTTTTCTTCTGCCCCAAAGTATAATATGCTTCAGAAATCAGTTGCAATGGCATTTTTTTATTTATAAATGATTTCGTGTGTTGCCTTTTGTATCTAGCAGGTTTATTAAAAACATAGGTACTAATTGGTTAAGACATAAGAGCAAACACAGTGCATGATATGGGTGCAGAATCTGCTGTTGGAATAAACACATCCTTGACGAAAGGAAAAATCCACCCGGAACAACTTGCATATTAATCTTTATAATTAACGTGATCATCACTGGCGTCCAAAATTGCTGCAGTTATTTTTTTCTATCAGCTTTCATTGACATATTGGTCTATTTTCACTTTGGTTTCCTACATTATCCATAATACGACTTGACTAGATCCTGAGAGTGGCACTCCTGATGAGTTTATAGCCCCTGCTTCATCTCTACCTAAAGAAAGCGTTAGGCTACGACTACATTAATCCAGATACATTTGAAAACACATCTTTTTCTCTACATTTTGGACTTGGTCTACTCTGAGACAGTTTTTTTCCAGCACAAAAAAAACAACAAGAAGCTTTTCACAAACGTTCTCTCAAGTCGATAAATTTGAAAACGTCGCTTTCGTGTTGTAGTGTGGACTGAGAAAATGGAGATATTAAAAAACCATGACATAGTTTTAGTCATGTGACCCATTCAACTCAATTCAAACAAGATGGTGGATGATGTACTGCAATTGTTGCGCATGCTATCCAGTTTGATATCTTTGTTAAATATTAATGTCACTTTGTACAACCTCCAGATTCACTTTTAACGTTTTTTCACACATGCGCAGTAAAGAGATATAAGCGCTTTCAGACGATTCACTGTGGATGATCAATTTTTGGAAAACCTTTGAAAAGTTTGACAGCGTAGATAGAGAAAATTAAAATGCAGTTTTCAGATCTATCCGGATTAATGTGGATATAGCCTTAGTCTTTTAGTCTGGCCATCTCTCTTCCCTCCTCATCTGTACACTGTGCTCAAACAGATTACGTTCATAAGCTTCTCCTTTCGTGCTAATACCATCAAAACCATTGTGCTCGTCATCTAGTAGATTGCTAACTAGCTGAGCCCTAACTCAGTGGAATTAAATCATATAAAAACTTTGGGTCCAGGGTTTGCTGTGTCCACAAGTGTACAGAGACGTCTCATTAATATGATGTTGAATGTTGCTGGGAAATGGTCAGCTAACAGCGAAAAATGACTGTTTCTCCTGTTATCCCTTATGTTTGAGAGCGTTTAGATTATTCTCCTATTATGTGCCGTTGTAATGGTGATATCAAAGTGGAAGACAACAGGTAACTTCTGATGAGAATAGCAAAAATACAGCATCAACCACTAAACACATCACAGATATTTCAATATATATAAAAGTATAAACAGCCACTCCAAATATTTACCTTTGATAGCCTACTTTAAATCCAATGGGTGTTTTTCTTTTCTAATGCTTAAGGTGGAGAAACATCTGGACCATAAGGTGATTGAGCTGGTAATTTAGCTTATGAAGGTTTTTTTTTCTCCCTTTCTACTAATGATAATTAACATGCAAATGAGTTCAGGGACTGGTGAGAGGTTGGTAGTGCTGCTTCATTCATTAAGGCCTTAATTACTGTTTGAATTCTACACTATTAGATATTAATCATGCTACTTTATGTTCTGGGAGAGAGATGCTTATGATAATTTTGAATACCCCCCTCCCCGTGCTTTTACCCAGAATCCCCTACCTTCCTTTGTCCAAGATAAATAGCATCAGTCACTTTATTTTTTTTTTATATTTGAAAGCATTCTTCAACGACAGCACATTATGACAACCTACAAGAGCTAATAATGAATATCCTTTCACCTTCAATGTACAGACACATATCCGCAACATCTTTCGAAACAATTCAGCTTGGGTTTGTTAAATTAATTATGAAGTAGAAGGCATCTCAAACACTTAAATTCAGATTTTAATTAGCTTAGCTTCATTAAGCAGTTTATCTAAGTTCAGCCCTTAATTAAATAGCATATTAAATTATACAGTGCCTTAGGCATTGGTACCAATAGTACCGTAGAGAGATCAATTTTATAAACGCATCTTAACAGTTAGGGTAAACCATAAATGCCATCCTCTGCAGTAATTTCTTTTTCAAATCCAATTTTCACTCTTTCTACTATAATGATTACTATTAACATGTTAATCAAATGATTGACTTTAAGCAAGCAGCATGTATCTGAAGCCTCCAACATTGTAGGGGACATCATTTTAATAATGCACAAGCAAAGCTCAATTTTATGGTTTCGATTTTATTTCGTTTAACATGTGTTGGATATCAGACATCGTGTTACAATAGTCAAAGCATGCACAGCTATACATTACTATTGGCATGGAATCTATAGATCAAATGTACAAAATAACAACAAAGCAGCAAAAGTAAAGTGCACAATCAGTGAAGAATTCTTCAGATCCCTTTCTTAAACACTTGGCACAAACTATAATCCAAACTGCACGGCTATTACACATGACGTGGAAACAGCGATGGACTGGGGATGATCCCCTCCTCTCTCTCTCACACACACACTCTCATTACATGTAAGAGTTGAACATTCCTTAAATATGCCTTTTATATGTAGTAATGTGTTGATATCAATCTCAGTGTAAGACAATATGGCGCAGATATACATCACAAATCCTAGAGGCATTTCATTAATTCAAATGATATTAAATAAGTAGTCCGTAAACCTAAACAGCAATTTTTCCCTCAAGGGAATTTCATGTTTCACTAACAGTCACCACATACTAGAACATTTCATCCTGCATTCTTCATTTCATGTGTTTTTCTTTTAACACAAACCTGATGATTTGATTTAGCTTAGATTAAATAAATAGTGCCACTTCTATACACGCAGCCTTTGAACACTGCAAATATACACCATTTTTGTAGTGTGGTTGCAACAACAAAACCATGTCTCCTGCACAAGCCACAGTGCCAAGACTACATACTGGAATAATTCTCGTTCTGCACCTACGGTCCCGCTTCCCAAACACTGACCTATTTTCGCACCAGTAAAGACGCCAAACCCGGTACCAAAGAAAACTGCTGTAATATAATGGGCTTACTTATACAGATGTAAAAAGGTACGCATAATTCACAGGAAATCTTGCTGTCCATTCAAAAGTCTGTTTATGTGGTGGTTTGGGAAAACCTGCTGGACTTCTGCAATATCTGAATTCTGGCCAAAACTGACGAAAAATTTGATTTGAGCTAAAATCGTGTTTTCTCTGCCTAGAACATAAAACAAGGTTTAAAAAACAACAAAAAAAAATCTCTCAAAAACAGCTTGGTCTTGTCTAGGCTATCTTTCTACAAAGACTTTTTTCACATTGGGTAAGGAGTCGGTCTGTTTAAATATTTTAAAAACCTTGCTAGCGCAGTGTAATTTCCATACATAGTGAACATCATGCTTTGATCAAGTTGTTATTGAGTAGCTATGTGTGACAGCAAAACAGACATAAGCCTCAGCAATTTGGTTTATAAATCAGAATTATGAAGTAAGAACGAAGTATATAAATTTGCTCCCTTTTCATGTTTGAGGTGACATTATAATGCTAGAACTTCATGTCTGGTTGAGATCCAAACTTATTTCGGTTCAAAATTTCACCATGTGAAGAGTTTTCCCAGACTGTCACATTTTCAAGTCACCCAAAGCACATCTACCCTGCTGAACTCTATTAGATATAGCTGGGTTGTGACTGTGAAACATTATTCCCATATTCATTTCATCATGTGAACTCACACAGAGAAGATAAGGATGCATTTGCAATCTACCATTTTCTTTCTTCATGGCATTTTAGCGTACAAAATATCAAGTATCGCTGTAAATCCCACTGGCCACAGCCTAGACAAGACGACGAGTTCGAAAACTTAATGCAAAGAATAAATAATTCATTCACACAAACAAAATCTATTTGCCAAGAGAAAACAAAGGTCTTAAAAAAAAAGTGTTACCTTTCTTTAAGTTCTCTACCTCAGAATCCTCAAAGGCAAGTGTACATGAAATGCCGAAAGAAAACAACAAGTCATTCCAGACTTCTAATCGATTTGGTATTATTATTAAATCCTCCTCTCCTCTTCTGTTCTGTAAAAGCATGGCTAAAAGATCTCATCATTTGTACAAGCAGAATAAATTGACTGAAAGAGGGAGTAATTTGGGGGTGCTCATTTGGGAGCACTCTTTAGGTAGTAGTAGAAGTGAATGATGTTGGTCTTGGTCATGTAGCTAAATAATTAGACTTTATCTTAGACTTTAAGTATTCCTTTATCGGCTCTGATGAAGGTACTGTTGGGTGAACATGTTCAGTTCGCTGTCCAACCAGCCAGCTTTGTTCCTACAGAAAAATTCAAAGACATCATATATAATTAACAATCTCATCAATTTCCCCGACTACATTTCTGCTCAGACATACTTCTGTGCATGGAAGAGGACAAAATCTCAGGGTGTTACCTGAGCAGCTTGGCTTTGCTCTGTAATGTGTCCAGGTGTTCGATCTTGCGGTTCATGTCCTGAATGTCTTCTTCCAGCTGCTGACGTGTCACATCGACCTGCTGGCACAGCTGGTTAAAGGTGCCTGCCAGCTCCCTGGAAGAGACGGACACATACACATTAGCAAAGCACTTGGATAAATGCTTTTGTGGCGCATTGCATCTCTAAAATATCTCATTTTGAACACAACCAGGACACTGGCTGTCATCAAGTTAGTACACAGTAATCCTTCATTGTAGCCATTCAAATGCAATGTAGAGCCTTGCCCACTAGAGGGAGCAATGAAAGAACCCAGAAATTTTCTTTTTATCATTTATTACATCCAAGCTTATAGTACTCATTTACTGGGAAAGCTCTGATGATCTGAGAATTGGAGTCATGGAAGACTCTCACAATCAAAATGAACCAAATAGAGGAGCCATTTTCAGATTTTGGTGAGATTTTGATTGAATAAACAAGAAAGCATACAAAGAATATTAATAGTAAACATGCTTGAATAGATTATTTCCAATATTTGGGCCAAATTTAATTATATAAAGAAGACAAGATGCATCTTATTCCATTTCGATAACTATTAATTATAGCAAATTACTATACTGTAGTAGTCTGAAAGTCTTTTGAGATATTGAGGAACTGGTCAAGACCATGTAAAATAATACAATTTGGCACTATAGTCTTCGATTACAGTAATTTTATGCCTTTTTGACCTCAATGCAAATGTTTCATGGTTTTAAGTAAATTTCCAACATTATTGCATTATTGGAAACACTTCAAAAAGGTACATTAATATGTGGTGGATGATTATTTGTTGAGAAAAATGTATATAAATAAATCCTAGAAAATACTAGAGGTCGACCGATTGATCTGCACCAATAACAGATTGCTGGATCGGTAATCAGCAATAATCCACACCAATGGTTTTTCCGGGTTGCGTCCGGAAGTGGCTGAGAAGGGTCTGCTGTCATTATACAGTACGAGAGCGGCCTCTAGAGGCAAAATAAAAACTATCACTGACTAATTTTGTGTTATTTAAAGTATTTTTTTAAAATTAATTTTGGATGTCTCTATTTTTATTTGATATTTGGAGTGTTACTTTGTTATTATTGTTAGTTAGATTCGATTGTGTTACTTTTTTGTTCGGTTTGGATGCAATTTATTTTATTTTTTGTAATAAAGTTCAGCAGCATTTTATTTTCAGTGTCATGTTTTCATTCAGTATCGATTTTAAAAACTATAGGTTGATTAACGGCAGATCCTGCCCACCTTAGTTATTGGTTTTGTTAAAATCCACTATCGGTCGACCCTCTAGTGTATACATACAATGTTTCCATTCCGTTCAAGACTAAACATTTCCCATAAATCAGCCCCCCCCGCAATTCCATTAAGATTTTCCAGCTTAATTGAAGCTTACTGCTGGACTTGGTGGCTACAGTTGGAGCCGGTGTAGCTGACGATGAGCTGCAGCTTCTCACTGGCATAGTCCACAAACTGCCTCTTGAAGGCTCGTTCTTTCGCTTTAGTGGTCCACGTGAGCCTCTCGTAGACGTAAAGAAGGCCATAGAGCCCCACTGACAGAGCAATAAGCCTCCAACCTACAGCCTTCCAGATCTGACAAACACACACACAAAACATGTGAGTACGGAGGTTGTAAAATTTAGACATATCGTAAAAAAAGGAAAAACAAAAACAACCCACATCTAAATGTTTAGATGAACAACATATCTTACCACTCCTCCTACGACTATGATGCCCATGGATGTTCGGGACGTAAGAGAAGCAAGTCCCGTCACCATAGAGACCATGAGCTCTTCCTGGGTCACAGAGCCCTGTGGGAAGGGGGGCATGGCCGTACCGACAGGAGTGATTGCCAAAGGCCTGGGAACCTCCAGTGACGCAAACACAATTGGCAGTTATTTACATAAAGAGATACATAGCAAATAAAATTTGTCCCCCCCCTCGATCACTTTAGAGTAAAGAAGTCTCACTGGCAATGAAGCTTGGATAACAGCAAACCTAAACACCATCATACAGTGTGAAGCCAGTCAGTACCTGGTCGTTGTAGCCCATAAGGGCACGGCGGGTGTTCTTAGGCCCGAGGAAGCGATTGACCAGCATGGTCCAGCCTAAGGAGAAGTGGAAGCCGATGTCCTCCTGGAAGTCTCTGCACAGCTTGTCACAGTTGAGGTCATAGCAGAGACTGAAGCACTGTCTGGGCACCATCTTATCCACTTGCTCCTTCACTGGGGTGGGCAGCAAGGGCTTCAGGCCATCTGGGGTAAGTACAATGGAGATGTTCGTTTACCAGGCACCGCTGAATTGGTATAAACAGTGTAAGACTTAAGAAAGTAGTCGGTCAATAGTAGTTATCGCCGTTGTGCGTCTGTACCACCATCACCATTACTACCACATGAATTTGAAATTAAACAACTGTCAAATCAGGTTAAAAGGCAGTTTCAGCTTCGCAATGCTAGCATAGCTATGGTTGCAAGTTAGTATACTAAAACCTAAAACTAAGACTATGTTAAACTAAAAACTAAGTATTATTAAAAACCATTATAAACCAATGTTTCACTTTTGAATGCAATACTTGCAATACAGACCTATCATTTCAGTTTGTGTGCTGTTCAGGGCTGCACTGATGGTGTTCGAACACCTGTCAGACATATTCTTGCCCAGACCCTCTTCTATATGCTTGTGAAGCTCCTGCAATCCAAAACCACACAGATTTCAGGTGCAACAAACCCAAGTACCAATCCTCTTTGCTAACACAGGACTAAATATGGGTCAGGAAAGCTGTGTACTTTCCACTCTGATCTGGGAATCAACAATAAACAGTAATGAACAAAAGTGAAAGTAAAAGGAATACACGTGCACATACAGTACAGCATAACAGACGAGGGAAATTCAGTGCTGGAGCTACTGCACTCACGTTCTTGTAGACTTTCAGAACCACTTGCGAGGGATGAAAGTCCATGTGAAAATCGTCTACCAGCACGTGCAGTCTCCTTATCTCCTCTGCCATTGCATTCGACACCTTAAAGACAGCACAATTTTAAAGGATAATCAAAAAATTATCCATATTGTGCTATTAATTCTACAATATTTTTTATTTATTTATTTTTTAAGATGTCATACTTGAAGTAGTAGCATATAAAGCTTGGTAGAATCACTTTGCTTGTTCAAAGCAAGTGAATAATTATTCTCCATTTTCTACCTCCACATTTCATTACTCTCACCACTAGATGGCACACAAACACAAATATCTATGGAGCTGTGCTGATCTCCACAGATATTTGATACAGCAGGGAGGACCTGTGTCAAAATATGCAAAGATAAGCCAAAGCCTAAGGGTGTTTCTACAGTTGGTGTTTCTGGAATCTAGGCATAGTGACTGCTTTTAGAATCGTTCAAACAGGTTGACGCATGGTAATTAAGTGGCGCTTTATGTTACCTGCTTTTCGACCTCCTCTGTGATCTTCTTTATCTTACTCTTGCAGTCCTGAGTGAGCAGGTCCAGTTGCTTATCAATGAACTCCAGCCTATCCTCTCGCTCTTCTTTTGTTTCCATGCAGTGGATCCTGAATCGCCAATCATTACATATTTTACAAGAGGATTCGGATGAATTTTACAGCAAATGCATGTTAACGCATGCGAAGAGGTATTAGTTCGAGCCTCGCCTTCACATATGTACTCAGACCGATACAAACTTGGATACGAGATCAGTTCAATTTCAGATAATCCAAAAAGACTTTTTAAGACCATTTAAAAAAACAAACTACAAATTCCAGACCACAGAAGACACCAGTCACTTTGACTAATTATACTGGATATTTTGAATAGTGGGTTACTTCTGATTTGAGAGCCTGGACTGATTGTGGAATCATATTACTGCTTAAGGGCAATGTGCAGTATTTCATTTCATACCTCTGCTCTTGGGCTGCCACATGCACAGAGTCCATAATTAGTCGTAGGGCTTCTGAGATCTGCTTGGCCCTCACGGTGTGCTGCTCAAACTTTGTCTTCACCGCTGACTGGGAGATGCACTCCTACAACCAGGCAAACCAACAATTTTCAGACAAATAAAGAAATTACCCTTTGAAATGTTATTTTAGAGTGTCACATGCAGACCCTAAGTACCTACTTCAAAACGCCGCTCAAAGTTCTGAAACTCGAACATTCTAGCTTGAAAGCCTTCAGCCAGTGCACCACCTGCAGTGCAGTAAAAAGGAAATGAGGGTCAATAGACTGTTAAACCAATTTTTGCACACCTATTCAACAACTTCACTTATTTGGTAATCCAGATGCCAATTATGTGTTATTTGAGAAGGGTGCTTGGACCCCTAGTGGTCTATATATTGTAGGGGCCCATGAAGCGTCTTGTTTAAGAGATATGTACAAGTTGTGGCTTACCTGCTTCAGGCATGCCCTGGGCCTTCTGCACACGTGCCTGCAGCACCTCTTTAGCAGACACAAAGAAGATTCGGTCGCTGGCCTGCGCTCGGTCCACCACCCCCAGTTCATCTACCAGGAAGCTGGTGCAGCGGTCCATGTGCTGCCGGCGGACCTGAAACACACAACGAGCTTCACTCTCTCATACTTCTCTTTACTTGTGACCAAAATGGGTTAGAAAATGCTGCTATGTAAACCAATAGCATTGTAAAAAGATACATACATTTTTTAGATAATGTTAATATTAGTCACATAGAGAATAATGGCACAAAATGAGCAGTAAAAATCAAGCAAAACCTAACATTTTATATACAGAAAGTAAACAATTCTGTCCAAATATAGACATGAAATCAAGGTCATGCCATGGCCATCCCGTCCCATGACTTGAAACCCATAGAAAACCTGTGTGGTGAACTGAAGAGGAGAGGCCACCAGCATGGAGCTCGAAATTTGAAGGATCTGGAGAGATTCTGTATGGAGGAATGATCTCAGATCCCTTGCCATGTATTCTCCGACATCATCAGGCATTTTAGCAGAAGATTCAGAGCTGTTATCTTGGCAAAGGGAGGTTGCACAAAGTATTGACTAAAAGGGTGCCAATAATTGTTGCACACCAATAATTAAGAGATTTTTTTATTTGATAAACCTGTGTTGTGTTTGCACTTGTTTGATATCCATGAGAGCAGAGTATTTTTGTGATTTTTTTTTTTTAAACAAAAACATCAGAAAAGTTTAACAAAGACAATTTTTCACAGTCTTCTTTGCTCATATTTACCAAGGGTGCCAATATTAGCAGAGGGCACTGTATAATATTAGATTGTTTCCCTCAATAAAGTATAATATTTTGTTTCATTTGTTTAATTGGGCTCTCCTCCTCTACTTTCGGGACTTCTGATGAGATTTTGGGTCAAATTTATGTAGAAATATAGAAAATTCTAAAGGGTTCACAAACTTTCAGACACTACTGTACATATGATATTCAAGATGGTCAATTTTAGATGGGGGGGGGGGGGGGGGGGGGTCTGCAATTGATAATAAAAATAGATCTGACACATGCCCCATTAGGGACAGCTAATAGGGGGCTGAAGTACTAAGAAAGTGGTTGCAGCTTTTTTAAGCTCCTTTTGTTTGCTTGATGCAAAACAAAACACTGAATCAAATGAGAAATTTGCCCAAAAAGTTTGATACAGATGCTTATGGACCAACGTCAGGCCAATATGATACCAATAATGGGCTCATTAATATCTTGGCATTCTTTATTAACCTCACAGTTCTGGTTTCATTTTCAATTCCTAAATCAGCAATCAGTTGTGAGAAAAAAAGAAAAGCTACAAACATAAATCTAGCTGGTGCTTACAATTGAGACATCACTGACCTTTTATTCCACTCTAATAATAAAGATGGAATGAAGCTACACAAGCAACACAGCCATTTTCTAACTCTCTATTATAGTAAATAGTACTTGCTAAGGAAAATTTTTAACAAAGCCCTGGTGTACTATTTAGTAGTTTCTTCTGCCTTTCTGCTCGGTCTCGTCAAGTCAGTTGAATAGAAATGGGGTCACGAGACGTGACCCTATTTCGTTTGCGGTCATACCTCCTCCATGTACTCAGGCTCGTTGGCCGAGGCGTCCCAGCGGTTGTTCAGGATGAAGATGTTAGGGCTCGAGAGTCGCTCATTCACCTTGTGAAAGAATGATTTCTCCTACAAGGGCAATGACAAGGACAAAGAAAGAGAGAATGAGAGTCTTGCTCACTTCTGCCTCATTTTAATGCTTTGTTAAATTCCAAGTTTTAGAGCAAATGAACCGTTTCATCAAAACAAGCCTCGAACGGCTGTTATTCTGTAAGTGTTAAGATGCCAGGCATTCATTGAGCTCCCATGACACTCCCACACAGGGTCAATCAAATGCAAAACGTATTTGCCTGGGCCAGTACTGGTTGGACTACTCTTGTGTCATTGCTTAGTAAGTCATCTGTGGTGATGAAATCTTACTGTCTGCATCAACGTGGACTCTGAATTGGCCACTAGCACAAAAACGTCAGCATCCAGGCAAAACTTGTCGATCCAGCTGTCCAGCTCTGTGGTGACATCTATGCCAGGGCTGGAGAAAGGAGGAGAATACATCATACTCGGCTCTGTGCAGTGTTATACAGTTTAAAAATCACACGAGCACGATGAGTCATGATTTTCTGATACAAGTGTCTGAAGAGGTCAAGACAAATATTATTCAGGTTATACCGTCCAACAAATACATAAAGCTATTTGTACGTGTGTGTGTGTGTGTTTGTTCTGTTCACCTGTCCACCAGTACCAGGTCATCCCGCAGTAAAGCGCACTTAGCTTTAGGCCACATGACACACACCAGACTGCCTGCATCCAGCTCCTGGTCCTGATGGAGGGCATGGGCCAGCTGGTTCACTGTCTGCAAACACACACACACACACACACACACATGAATAAAGGCTACAGGCACAATCCAGTTCTTTTAAACAACACTACTACATTAACATTAATATGATGATGCACAAAGATGCAGTTTTCACTTAAAGTCAAAATTCAGCAGCTTTTAGAATGAATATGTTAGCCTTAAGGTTATCTATAAACTAGTGTCCTCCAAAACAATGACAAAACTCACATTTAGAAGATATATGCCTTCAAAATTTACAGCCTCTCTCTACCACCGATACAGAGCGACAATTTTGATGACATCCTTCTGCACTTCAGCTTCTAATCACATTTTCTGCCCAATCAAATGCTCTCTAGAATCTGAAGAGTCCCGTATACAACATTATAAAAAATCCATGGTACGAACTGTAAAGTACAGCTTAGCCCAGGCTGTGAGGTAAACTAAACACTATTAGTATATTTTAAAAGGGGGAGGGGCCACTTGATATGTCCCACCCTGACTTCCTGTTTCAGTGAAAAATATCAAACATATTGAATAACGCTGTGCATTTCCAGGCACTTCACAGGGACTTTAAAGGCTCTTTGTATTACAGTGCTAAGTATGATACAGTACAGTCAGCTTCATGTTATTTTCTGTGTATTTTTATTCTTAGAGCTGAGCGAATAATTTATTTTAAAAAAAATAATAAAAAATTGAATGCTTCTTTCTACAACTGCTTTATCTTCTTATTATATCCTTCTATGTCTATAGATGACTGCTCAGACACTACACATTACAACTGACCAATAAAATTAAAGCCTGAAGAAGTAAGCTTCAGCATTTCATCGTACACAGTTTGCACATTAAAAAGCTTTGAAGATGACTACCTCGGCTTGTTAGATCCTTACGCTTGTGCAAGAGGCAGCAGACAGACTACAGCTCAGCAGCAGGCCATGTGCGACAGTCTATACAAGCAGCGCATTGAAATGAGAATACACCCCCGACGTCTGGGTAACTCCCAGGAAAACCAGCACAGGCTGCTTGGCAGGAAAGACCTGCAGCGTGTGTTACGTTATAAACACATCCCTTTCTAAGACAACACACTCAAGGCACCGCCAAGACAACACACTCAATTGTGTACAAGTCAAGACGTCAGTTCATTCTGTGTCAACATCTTAATAATTGATCGTTTTAAAATGATCCTAATTAGTCCCAAAAAAAAAGCTTTGGATGCACAGTTTTCAACACACTTTGCAAAGGCAGTAAACGTCTGAGTGAACACCAGAGGAAGTCTACGCAGCTGGCAAAGGCCATGTGAAATATGAAACCTTGTTTTAGACCTCTTCATGACAGACAGCTTTGAAATGCATCTGCATTTAGCATTATTCTGTACGTCATGCAGACAAGCAAAGCAGAAATGCAGTACGTGACCGAAAGGGTGTACGTCTGTGCGTGTACCACGAGAAAGCACGCTACGGTCAGGAGATTGTGGCACATTATGTCTATGCTATGTTTAGATGCTGATAAGTGCTGTGTGATCTTGAGCAACACTTTATTTCAAATTTCTGCACGTAACTCAAATATTTTAATAATCACTGACTGCCTACCTGAATTAAAAAAAAACAAAACAAAATAACCCCTCATATTGTGGAAAAGGCAGCAACGTGCTAATACAGCCATAATAACATTGCACAGATTTTCCTCTCTCATGCCTTTTAGTGTGACATGTGAAGTCATGAGACCGGAGATAAGATCGCAAAAAACGAACGTGTGGCCCTATGACAGCTGGCAGCGTGGACCTCCACACTCACGTAGGACTAATTATAGGTCAACCGGATCAGTCCAGAGCAGACAGATCAGTTCAGTGGTGTCAAAGCCGTAAACTTACATGAGTTCCAAAAAATACAGTTGGTGAACGCAAGAAGGTTTTTCAAAACTACCGACAGACAGTAAGCTTCAACATGAGAGTCCAGTACAAAGAGTTTCATCCAATCATACATAAAGATCAAATACTGTTATTGTCTAATCATGGATTATTAGATACATTTAAAAAAATACTTTAATCTAGGAAATAATGTACAAAACTGGATAATTACTTTGTTGTTCTCTATACTAGGTTGAATAAATGCGGGTTTCGGTAACGGTACTAGTTCTTTATACGGTTTTAACGATATATTCTAAGTAAGGACTAAAACATGACGGGAAGGGCTGTTACAGGAAAATAATCAACAATGAGGTGCTTTGATGCAGACTGGAAGCAGAGTTCCTGTTATGACACCAAAATGGATTATTTTCCACTGATAGCACATCTTGAAGTGTTCTATTCTTTTAGTTAATTAACGAACAGCACATCATTTTTAAAAAAATCTATTTATAGTTACTTTTCCTGTTGTGAAATGTCCATGAAACAAGTTTGTTCATGTTATCACTTCTGTTATAGTAACTATTATCAGTCATTCCCTCACTAGCCTCTCTTTTTTCCCAGTCCTGAATTTAAGACCAAGGAAAAAACAGCTTATGATGTAACCAAACAACCACAAAATCCTCTATTCTGAAGACTTTCCAGGTCCAGTTCCAGCTATACATCTGACTGATGTGCTGATACTGGAGACTCCTTCCATAGATGCTATTTAAACATCACCTTACCATATAAACGATTACATACATCCCTAAATGTGGAGCATCCACCAGGTATTTTGGATTCTCGCAGATGGACTATTTAGGCGTGAGCTGCCTAGCCAAGGACTCAGGCATGATCGGGCAAAGAACAAGACACATTTGCTAAGCTAAGCAATTATGATTCATTCACAAACTATGTGCTTCCTACTGGTGAATGGAGCATGCATTAAACCTAGCTTAGAAATGCTGAAAAAGACTTCTAGGTCCAACACTATAGCTAGACTTCTATTATTACTACATGCATGCACAATAAACATCACCCTGTTCCTTCACTCACTTTAACGCTCTTCTTTTCCTCAGATCCTTCTGTAAGCAGGAATGCATCGTTGCCGTCAGTCCCTTCTACACGCAGGAAGCAGTTGGTGGTGTGGCCAATGCCCGATGGTAAAACTTTGTCCCACAACATGGCGTTGATTACGGAGCTTTTGCCATTGCTTGTCCTGTGTGTATAAAACAAAATCAGGGGTTTTCACACGTGAGCCAAAAACTCCACTACCATCAAGAAGCAAAAAATAAAAATAAACAAAATAAAATTTACTGCCACCCTTGGTAAAAATGGGTAAAAGAGGCACCTGTGTCACCCTATATTTATAGCCCAGAGACATAGCAAGTCCTACACGACCAGTTAAGAGTTCCTAAACTCTAGAGGGTCGTCCGATAGTGGGTTTTATGATACTGATAACTACGTTATCAGATGTTTTCATTCAGCAACAATTTTGAAAACTAACACTCAAGGTAAAATATTGCTGACTTTTATTACAAAAATAAAAACAGTACCTCATGAAAACTTTAATGAAATAAATGTACAAATGTTAATATATTAATTATACATACACACTATTAATAAATATTAAAGTAAACAAAAGATATACATCCAAACTAAACCAAAAAGGAACATGCAAAATATAAAAATAGAGATATCCAAAATGAATTAAAAAAAAAAAACAACAAAACAAAACAAAAAAAATAACTTCAAATAGCACAACAAAATTTGTCAGTGGTAGTTTTTATTTCGCATCTAGACGCCACCCTTGTACTGTCTGTATAATGACAGCAGAACCTTCTCAGCCGCTCCGGCAATGGACGCAACCGGGAAAAATTATCGGTGTGGATTATTGCTGATAACCGAGAGTTCCAGCAACCTGTTATCGGTGAAGATTAATCGGAAAAACTGATCAGTCGGTCAACCTCTACTAAACACACAGGGGAAAAAAATCAAAAGTAAAATATAAATAGAAACATTATTCGGTTATGTTTTTGTTCTAGGGGTAAAAAAAATTACATTGTTTTTTTTCCCTCTTACAGCAAATTTACATAAATTAAAGATTAGGTTTCCCTCATATTTTTTTAATTTACCACAAAAAAATGTTTCTAATATACCCCCGCAATTTCTTTTCTTTTTTAAACATGAGTGCCAGTCATTTTGGAGCTGATTGTACATAGGCTCCTTGGCATGTTGCATATTATTACAACCATGTGCTCTATTTAAACAGTTAGCATGCATACACATTCCAAGCTGCATTATGAAATCTTTGAAAGCAACCACACCCTGAGCAATAAACCATCGTTTGAATGCTCCCAGCATGAGTCTGAGCCTGTGTGCGCCTGAGCCATGTCAAGTAGTTAATGCGGTTGTTAATGAGTCACAGAAAGAGCACAGAAACACTCTGAGCATCTGAACTTGTGTTGGGAACTGGATGTGACGACGTACCTGCCAAAAAACACCACTTTCATGTGTCTACGGGACAGCACCTCGCCAATCCCTGCCACCTTGGACAGGTAACCCCGTACCTCCGCCACCTGCTCCTCTGTAGTGACTGGATCCAGCTCCTCATTGCTGTAGGTCTCTGTTACATGAACACAACACAGCTATGATATCAAACTCCAGAGAAACTCTGACATTATCCCATATCTCTAAGGACAACCAAAAAATATTTGCTTCATGCTGTTATAATTACAGGATGATCAGTGTACCTCTCTTAAAAGTTGTTGTGACTGTCACAACACATCACAATAAAATTAAAGCATAGATATTATGGTTTTGAAACATGCATAATTTTGTTTTAGAGATCTCATACAATAGATTTACATGCATCCAAGGTCAGAAAACACTTTAATGTGCTCATAATTTAAAGTGCAGCATCGCCGCCGCTGCCGCCCCCGGTGTCACAAACGACTCGTTAAATGATCCATTCTAAGGATTCATTCTAAACTCCTCCTTTCAGAGAGCATACTCTGCTCTGATTGGTAAGATGTCCCAGTCTGTTGTGATTGGTCTACCGTGTCAAAAAGGAAATGCCCATAACGTGTTTCAGTTACGTCTGTTCACAGCAGCCAATGAAGATCAGTGACAGGGCTTTTTGTTACAAACCTATGTAGGTTTGTACAGGAAGTAAAGTCAGGAATCACTAACGACTCGTTTCAGCTGTTCAGAATCGGTTCCTTCTTTTGGGAGTCAATCAACCTGTGTCATACGCTTTGATTTTTGAAACTTCGACTTTTTACATTTACAAACAGTTATATAACACACTACATGAAAGGTAATATTTGATATAGATGCACTTTAAGGGTTTGTATTAACTGACTACTTGAAGTCAGCATTTTTACATTTTTGTATTTAAATAAAATACATTATTTATTATATTTTAAAACGAGATGTGTGTAGAAACGTTACTTTGCATGAGATTACAAATTTTCAGTTTCACTACGCAAGTGCATAAGAGAGCTGATTAAGTAAAAAGAGCGTGTAGCCTATTCCTGTTCTGCAATGGCTCTGACTAAGCCCATCTCTCTCATCATGTCCCTCTGGTCATTTTATAACCTTGTAAAAGGTTCTTCATAAAGCCTCACATCCTCGGGAGTGTTAATCGGGACCGGCATCCATCCTGTTATCACTGTGCTTGACATTCCTGGAGCCATATTTACCAACATCGCAAAATAACAGAACTGATCCAGGATCAGATCCTGCAAACCACATCTAACCACGGATTACGGCTCATCTGTGAGCACTTACCTTCCAGAAAGCCCGAGCTCTCTTTGATGTAGGCGCCGAGCTGCTCAAAGATGCCGTTGATTTTCTTCTTGGCGGTGACGAAGTGCTTGAGTGGGGAGGCGTTCACCTCGGCCATGAGTCGCTTGTCCTTTTTGCCGACTGCACTGGTGTTGGGCCGCAGGAAAACCAGAGACATTGCCCTGAAGACACGAGGGAGGGGAAAAAATGGAAAGAGCAAAATACAAATCAAAATACTGTTGTGTGCTGGATTTGAGAAATTATCTGTAAGAGTCAACAGCCTGAAATGAGCTTTAGGTGACTGTAGTTAACATTTAGAAATTAAGCAAGAAATAAAACGTGTAATAAGTAAAGAATACAAGACGTCGGGAAATGCTTCTGACCAATCGGAATCCAAATGAAACTGCACTGTGGTATAAATAAATGTCAAACGCTGGACAAGAATTAGACATAGGTGAAACATCTCATTAAGATCCCAGTTCAACCCCTCTAATCTTATTTTTGGGGTTATAGTTGGGATATGGAATGAGTTAACCCATTTTTAGCGTTAAAGGATTTTTAAAAGCTGATCACATGACACAGAGCAGGGTTATATAAAAATTTTTAAAAATAAAAGTAAACGCATAATACACATCAGAATAACCACGGTAAATAGAAAATCAGTGGACTGTCCACACTTGCATGTTTGCTTACAGCCTGTAAATGTTTGTAGAAAGCGGAGTGTGTGAAATTCTGCATGCATCCAAAACAGTGCAAACAATGTCCGGTTGAAGTCGTTCCTATTGTATCTATTGGAAGGACACAGTTCCAGATGGACTTTGTTTGCTTGCTTGTCATGTTCAAATGATGTGGCTGCAATGGACTTAGCTTCTTTATAAAATTTTATTTTATTTATTTTTTTTTAAATAATGCAGCCATATCCAAAACAAGATAAGACATCCAATTTCCTAATTTGTGTGTGTAAGCATGTTGACTAATCTCATTTGGTGAATCACAATACGCTTGACTCAATAATTAATTTGTTTGCATGTATTTAAAAAAAAAATAAACAAGGTCAGAACACTTTGATGAGCCTGAGGCAAGTCACTGACCCCTGAACTATTTTGTAATCAAATCCTGAGCTCTTACAGGCCTAACTGGACATTTTGGTCATGCCTTTTTTTAAAAAAAAATTCTTGCTGGTATGTTCACGTTGAAACAGACACATTAAAGACACACTTGTATCAAAGGGTAGACTTCCGCTTGTTAAAACAGGCTTAATCTCAGGCATTAGCCGGATATACTGTATTCAAGTCAGGCTAGGTGATATATCGATATAGTATCAGTATCATGACGTAAGATTACATGATACACTTTTCTGAGATATCGTTGGTATGGTGATGGTATGAACGGATGCCGACGTAATTAAAAACAAAATAAACAAACAAACTAAAAAAAACTTAATTGTCTTTGTAGGCATTAAACAAAAGTATCTTCAAACTCAGTTTAATGTTTTTATTTTATTTTATTTAGTTTACTACTGTTTTGCACACAGTTTGTTAGCTCAATCATATATCGTGATACACCGTATGATATGATATTTGTCATATCGCCCAGCCCTATCCTACATACAAGTCATTATTGAACACGGCAGTGCGTCAGGAGAATTTCAAAGGAGCACAAATAACACTAGAAACTACACATGCAATATATATATATATATATATATATATATATATATATATATATATATATATATATATATATATATATATATATATATAATAAGTAAATACATTAGTGATTTGTGTTCTAGGACAGGTTAATAACAGAACGTCGCTCTTCATCCTATACATTTTTTAAAAAGAAATAAACAATACTAATGCTATAATAATAAAATGGGTGTGAATATTTATCATAGCCTTACCTTGGAGTAGTACAACAATCTTGCGATAAGAAATGTGTCCAGGAGCATTAAATAAATATCGCCGGTGCTTTAGCGGTGGACCAGAGGTGACCTTTCACCCAGTTACCAGAGTTACACAAGCGCGCGCCGGGTCAACCATGATCACAATGAGAAAGACTAGCTTTAAAACAACCACTTCTAAATCTTTACAAAACACCGTTTGCTGATGTGAGAAAATCGACTCTAGTATCAACCCTGTGTGATTCAGCAGGCAGCAGAAGTCCAATGTCAATGTCACACAACACAAGTCACTGCTCTCTATTCCGATCCGTTCAAAGCTGAAATCTGCGCGTTAATCCGCCATCACGACTCTTAACATCTAACATTCCTCTGTAAAGCCGTGCTCTTTGTGTATTTAAAGTTGCCTCATGTCTTCACCGCATGCCGCACAAGCAGGGGTTACACCTCTATTCGGTCTACTCTTTCACTTCCGCAATTTTACTGCGAGGCAGACTACACTAGCGTCTGATTGGCTGCGTTGTCTGTATGAAAGCCCCGCCAACAAAGCCCGCCCCTCTCTCATGTGTGATCTACGCACGTGAACGAGTTTGACTCCTGGCTGTGATTCAGGGTCAACTTTATTATTATGATTGTATTAAACACTAGAGTAGAGGAAATCAACTAGCATACACGCTGCTATAGTTATTAGTTCATTATCAAAGTTGCAAGTCAAGATTGGCAAGTCACATCAATAAAACAGGGTTTAAGAGAAATCTCATACACCTAGAAAGAGTGTAACCTTGAATCTGACTGCATTAATATATATATATATATATATATATATATATATATATATATATATATATATATATATATATATATATATATATATATAAAAAACAGGATCAGTGCTTAGAGTGTTTTTGTTTTCATCCATCCATCTTCTACCGCTTACTCCTTTTCAGGGTCACAGGGAACCTGGAGCCTATCCCAGGGAGCATCGGGCACAAGCCGGGGTACACCCTGGACAGGGTGCCAATCCATCGCAGGGCACAATCACATACACACTTACACACCCATTCATACGTTTTTTTTTTTTTTAATAAATTTATTACATTTACATGGTATGGTAATAAACAATGAACATGGTATTACTGTGCTTGACTGACCAGCCAGCTCGCCTGACCTGAACCCCATAGAGAATCTATGAAAGACACCAGACCCAACAATAACAGACGAGCTGAAGGCCGCTATCAAAGCAACCTGGGCTTCCATAACGCCTCAGCAGTGCCACAGGCTGATTGCCTCCATGCCACACCGCGTTCATGCAGTAATTCGAGCAAAAGCAGCCCCGACCAAGTATTGAGTAAATAAATTAACATACTTTTCAGAAGATTGACATTTCTGTATTATAAATTCTTTATTCTAATATTTTGAGATACTGGATGTTTGATTTCCATGAGCTGTAAGCCATAATCATGATTAAAAAAATAATAATAAAAAAGGCTTGAAATATTTCACTTTATGTGTAATGAATCTAGAATATATGAAATTATCAGAAAAAAAACTTTAAAAATATTGTAATTTTATTTTTTATTTTTTTTAGATAAACCTGTAAATTACCTAGCTAGTTAATTAAGAAACAGTTAATACACCAATTTAACAATCTGAGCCACCAGCGTGTGTCCTTGGTTGGCATCGGTAAAATTATTGAAAGCGATTTTCATCAAGACCATTAACATTAATCATTATTACAGATTACAGAGCTCTGCTCCAAAACCAATACATAACTAACGTTAGAAAATCAGTATTATGAAAGTAGACGGTTAAGATGAACAACTTACCAAGGAAGAAGTGACTATGAGAAGTCTTCAGGCATGTTGGTCCAAGAAAACGAATATTTCCTCTTCCAATAGTCTCTTAACAGGGTCTCTGCTGTGTTTACAAACAACAAGGGCAGAAAACCGTGACCAACGCTTCTGTGGCAAATAGTGAAAGCAAGATTAACATTAGCAAGCTAAGCTAGTAAGATTGCAGCAGGTCAATACGATAAGTAAAACAGTGAACAGACGATGTGGAAATACAACAGCTATTGTTACCAAACATAAACGTCCTTGCTACTTTGGAAAAATAAACTCAGTAAGTAGCTCGTTTACACAAAATTAACAATTGTCCAATTACTGGTCAGCATTAGCATTGCCTACTTTTCTCTGGCGACAATTTATGACATCATCAGAACGCGCCATTGTTTTTTTTTTTGTACGATAATAGTACTATAATATCTTAATAAAAAATGATATATAAAATAAACGAGCAAACATAGAAGACCACACAACTTTTAAATAAAATTCAAACACTTAAATAATCGAATGACAAAGTTTCTTGTTTTTCTAAAAGCGTAAAGTTAATGCTGATGTATAATTCCATATATCAGTGGATACAAAATATATACAGATCTGTCTGAAAGTCTTAAGCACCCTATTTTTTTTAAAATACAAATTTTGTCTTAGATGTTTATTTTATGACTTGATTTATTGAGTCGGTATATTACTTTTTCAATAATTAATTCAATGTTACAGGTGGAAAAAAACGTTTGTATGTCAGTAAAGAAAGTAACATATTACATAATAGACCCATTTTAAAAAATTTTAATGAAGGCTGTCAGGAATTACCTGCTAAAAAAAAGAAGAAGAAGCAAACGCTAAAGTCAAAGTCTTCAGAAGAACTGTGGCAGATTCCCCAATATGCTCAGACTAGCAAAACTAGCAATTCCCTTAAAAATCAAAGGGTTCTCACAAGAAATAGTGATGTCCGATTTCCAGGTACTCGTGGTTCACTGGAATAAAGTTGGTTTGACGTTGGATGTTCGATATTCGCGGATATGCGGAAATTAAGGGACCGTCTTTAAAGTTACATACGACATTGTTAAACACGTTTAATTTCAATAGCATTTGAAGGGAATGACTTACAGTCATATAACCAACTGCAAAGTGTTCATCTAGGTGTCAGCTATAATGCACACCTCTTAGATTTTTGATATTTAACAAAATAAGCTATTAAATCATATGTAAATATTGCCATTTCTTTTATTACTGCATGGGCTCATACACAGAATATACCATAATTTAAAGCTCAATGGCATTTGAAGGGAATGACTTACAGTCACACAACCAACTGTAAAGTGTTCAACTAGGTGTCAGCTATAATGCACACCTTTTAGATTTTTAGAAATTTATTAAAGTAAGCTATTAAATCATATGTAAATATTGCCATGTATTTCACTACAGAATGGGCTCATACACAAAATATACCATAGTTTAAAGCTCTATAGCATTTGAAGGGAATGACTTACAGTCATGAAGCCAACTGTAAAGTGTTCCTCTAGCTTTCAGGTATGACGCACACCTTTGAGATTTTTGATATTTAAGAAATTAAGCTATTAAATCACATGCAAATTTGATATGAATTTCACTACCGAATGGGCCCATACACAAAATATACCATAATTTAAAGCTCAATAGCATTTGAAGGGAATGATTTACAGTCACACAACCAACTGTAAAGTGTACAACTATATGTCAGCTATAATGCATACCTTGTTGTAATGCAGCTAGCTTGTTGTATTGTGGTTTTGTCAGTTGTTTACTCAAATTAGGCTGTTATTAACAAACAACGTTATTGTTATACAATGTGTTTTCTGTGTTCCTCAATATTTAGCAAAAGCATAAAAATTTTATTTAATGTTGTAATTATGTATTTTGCAGTTGTCAACAACATAATCTCACATGAATTCATTTTGGCGTATAGATAATAGCGGTTGGGTAAGTAGTAAGGCTGGGTATTGCGACCAATTGGCAATTCGATTCTTATTTATATGGTTTCGATTAAATTTTGATTTCAGTTCGATTCAAAATTGATTACTTATCAATATTTCATTTAAAATGTTAGTTTTGCTGGCATGGAATCCATGTTTTAACATAAATGCTGGTAACTGAAATTCTCCAATTTAGCTATATTACTGAAATACACATTTACATTAACAATAGGGCCCACACAATTATGTTTAATTACTTTTTACTTTGAGTAACAAACATTGTAACAAGAAATCATAAATATGTGCATACAGTGTACACAAGGTAAGCACAAACTTCACAATACACTTTACTATAAAAACAACAACAACAACAAAAAAAAAAAACATTGTAAATGTGGAACAGAGAAATTCATGTTTTCATCAATGGCGACATGTTCAGGACGAGAGGCGAACTACAGATAATATCCTCTCAAGTAAAGCTCATCGATATCATTTCCTTATATTGAAGATTGATTAAAATCAGAGAATTGATATTTTTTACTCAGTCCTAGTAATATCCCAGAGTGAGCAAAGCAGCAAAACAACATACTGAATAAAACAAACATATTCCCAGTTCAATTACTGCACTGTCTCTTTAAACTTTTATTTTGGAACTTTAATAAAAGAATTCTGTCACAAATGGAAAAAAAATATGTTTTTCCCTTGCAGAAACAAAATTCATTAAGTTATGCCAAGAAAGCACACTAAAATAATTTCGAACCAAAATCAAATCTGTGGCTGTCCACATGTTTTGTATTTATTTTGTAGGGACTCACCTCGTTATCAAGTTGGTATTGATTTATTTTAATAAACCAGTTTTAATCTGGTTTAAATGTGGATGCACTGCACTCACTGCTCACTCAAGCTTTAAACTAATCTCATATTAATGCTTGTTCAGTTGTATTTGCTGTCCTCTTCCACAGGCCATATTTACCTAAAGTGGC
Source organism: Ictalurus punctatus (assembly GCF_001660625.3). NCBI lineage: Eukaryota > Metazoa > Chordata > Actinopteri > Siluriformes > Ictaluridae > Ictalurus > Ictalurus punctatus. The sequence continues at coordinate 6,750,704 of NC_030420.2, read as the reverse complement.
TTTTTTTTGCAGACAGTTTGATGCCACCTTGTGGCACTAGCTGAAATTTATCTCACTGCTTTCTTTGATATACAAAGAAGAAACTTATTACACATTAGGGTTTTAGACACAAAGCAGTAGTACAGAATTCCACTGTAAGAAATATATATTATGAAGTTTTTATTAAACAAATGTAAGTCATTTTTACATCTAGCCATCTAGCAACTAGATCTGGACAATATGACAATATACAGTAACCAGGGCCATGTCTTGCTATAAGCAGTGTAAGTGGTTGCTTAGGGGGGCCCCCATGATTTTTAAAACAGATATGCAAAAAAGCATACAGTCTATCATACAGTTACAGGGTGTGGTGTGAAAAGAATTGGTAATTAACATAACCAAAGTCAGATATAAATAAAGATCAAGAAGAAGCACAGATCATGAAGTGTTCATATCTACCTCAAGCTTAAAAATGCAACAACAAAAAGAAAGAAAAGAAAGAGGAGAAATGGATAAAAACCAACTTAAGTATTTGGATCTAGTCAGTTTGTCCACTTTTTTTATTCTGCTTGTTAATGTAATTAAAATGGGAAAAATAGTGGCTAACTAGCTAGTTAGTGTTTAGAGCTTGTGGCAAACACAAGGCTCATGGGTCAAATCCGACCCGCAGCCACATTTCATTTGGCTGCCATGAACTTCGAAAAATAATAGTGAAACAGCCAGTGCTTAACTAAAACCCTCTGATGAGTCTCACTCGAGTTAAACGTAGTCACTCTCAGTTTCCGAATGATTTGATTAAGATTGAGGATGATGATGGTGACAGTTTGTAGTAGCTCGATTCACTTTGGTAGTGCTCGTAATGCCTTATTTATGCTTTCTCTCTCAGTAAATTCTGAAGCTGAGCAGGATAAGTGCTGAGCAACCTGAAGAGCTGCACTTTTGTTTATTTAAGTTTTATATTACTGCCCACTGAGTGTGCCAAAGGGCACAAGCACCAATAAATTAAATCTCACATGCATCTTTACCCTTTTGATCTTTTGTTAATAAAATTCACAAAAATACACAGCTCTCATGGATATCAAACAATTGCAAACAAAACACAGGTTTGTTGAAAAAAAATATCTTTGTTAATTATAGGTGTGCAACAATTTTTGGCACCTTTTGAGTCAATAATTTGTGCTATCTCCCTTAGATAACAGCTTCTCCTATAATGCCTGATGAGGTTGGAGAATACATGGCAAGGGATCTGAGACCAGTTTCTCGATACAGAATCTCTACACATCCTTCAAATTTCGAGGTCCACGCTGGTGGAATCTCCTCTTCAGTTCACTCCACAGGTTTTCTGTGCATTTAAGTCAGGGGACTGGGATGTCCATGGCAGGACATTGATTTTGTGTTTAGTAAACCATTATTGTGTTGATTTTGATGTATGTTTTAGATCATTGTCCCATTGGAAGATCCAAAAACGGCTCATTTTAAGCTTTCTGGCAGAGGCAGTCAGGTTTTCATTTAATATCCACAACACTGCAGCGCTAGCTTGAGGGGAAATCGTGACAGTATGCCAAGGTAATTTTCTTGATTTCCCAGTCAACCTTATTCCCCTGCTTATTTAAGTACTTTATAAAAATATATGCATATAATATAAGGCACACAAAATCATTTTTCCAATGCCAATATTTTTAAGGTCAACTTTTACTTGAATGCTGACACACCCCCTTATATGATATCACAGTCATGTTGTTTATATCAAGCACTTCCACTGCAAGGTCCTATATGTTTTGACTTTCACGTATCAGGCTAGAAAATAAATGCTGTCAACTGTTCCAATTTATCTAATGTTCCAAGAAGAGTGTTTTGATAAAAGACTCTCAAGGTTTCTTCCTCATGTAGTCTAGTAGATTGTTTCCTTGCTAGTGTCGCCTCTGTCTTGCTCATATCTAAATATAAGTACACCTACATGCTGAGTTCTATAAAGGTGTTTTGTGACAGTGTCTATTGTTAAAAATGCTATATAAATTTTTTAACAAATATAGAAATAGGATAAACATATTTACAATTGTGTATTATGAGTAGGTTTTGATTTAATATGTTTTGATTATATATATATATATATATATATATATATATATATATATATATATATATATATATATATATGATTTACATATATACATTTACATGGCAAAGAACTCTCTGAGGATCTGAAAAAAAGAATTGTTGCTCTACATAAAGATGGCCTAGGCTATAAGAAGATTGCCAAGACCCTGAGCTGCAGCACGGTGGCCAAGACCATACAGCAGAATGACTTGAGGGAACTCAGATTTCTTCACAGTGGCCTCTCTTCAGTTTGAAAAGGATTAAGACCGGTTATTTTAAACTTGCAACTATACAAATGATACAGTGCAGGAGTTTTGGTGTAGGTGTACTTAATATTTGCATGTTATATATTCAACTGCTGTAAAGATTTTATTTCTGAAGATTACTTATTTGCTGTTTACAAATGATTGTGCAATAAAGTGTCCTCTAAATACAAGTATAACAGGGATGGAAGTTATGTGAATTCAGGTGCAGAGTTTACTGTTCAATCTGTAATTCAATAAACAAAGTCCAATAAACATTTAAACATTCTTCTCTAAAAAAAAAAAAAATCAAAAGGTTAAACAATAAAGACAATTTTTCAAAGCCTTCTTTGCTTATTTACCAAGGGTGCCAATATTACTGGATATACAGTATCTCACAAAAGTGAGTACGTCCTACACATTTTTGTAAATATTTGATTATATCTTTTCATGTGACAACACTGAAGAAATGACACTTTGCTACAATGTAAAGTAGTGAGTGTACAGCTTGTGTAACAGTGTAAATTTGCAGTCCCCTCAAAATAACTCAACACACAGCCATTAATGTCTAAACCGCTAGTAACAAAAGTGAGTACACCCCTAAGTGAAAATGTCCAAATTGGGCCCAATGTGTCAATATTTTGTGTGTCCCCCATTATTTTCCAGCACTGCCTTAACCCACTCGGGCATGGAGCTCACCAGAGCTTCACAGGTTGCCACTGGAGTCCTCTTCCACTCCTCCGTGACGAAATCACCGAGCTGGTGGATGTTAGAGACCTTGTGCTCTTCCACCTTCCGTTTGAGGATGCTCCACAGATGCTCAATAGAGTTTAGGTCAGGAGACATGCTTGGCCAGTCCATCACCTTCACCCTCAGCTTCTTTAGCAAGGCAGTGGTCGTCTTGGAGGTGTGTTTGGGGTCGTTATCATGCTGGAATACATGCTGGGATCATGCTCTGCTTCAGTATGTCACAGTACATGTTGGCATTCATGGTTCCCTCAATGAACTGTAGCTCCCCAGTGCCGGCAGCACTCATGCAGCCACAGACCATGACTCTCCCACTACCATGCTTGACTGTAGGCAAGACACACTTGTCTTTGTACTCCTCACCTGGTTGCCGCCACACACACTTGACACCATCTGAACCAAATAAGTATATCTTGGACATGGTTCCAGTAATTCATGCCCTTAGTCTGCTTGTCTTCAGCAAACTGTTTGCTGGCTTTCTTGTGCATCATCTTTAGAAGAGGCTTCCTTCTGGGACGACAGCTATGCAGACCAATTTGATGCAGTGTGCGGCGTATGGTCTGAGCACTGACAGGCTGACCCCCCACCCCTTCAACCTCTGCAGCAATGCTGGCAGCACTCATGCGTCTATTTCCCAAAGACAACCTCTGGATATGACGCATGTGCACTCAACTTCTTTGGTCAACCATGGCAAGGCCTGTTCTGAGTGGAACGTCTCCTGTTAAACCGCTGTATGGTCTTGGCCACCATACTGCAGCTCAGTGTCAGGGTCTTGCCAATCTTCTTATAGCCTAGGCCATCTTTATGTAGAGCAACAATTCTTTTTTTCAGATCCTCAGAGAGAGTTCTTTGCCATGAGGTGCCATGTTGAACTTCCAGTGACCAGTATGAGGGTGTGTGAGAGCGATGACACCAAATTTAGCACACCTGCTCCCCATTCACACCTGCGACCTTGTAACACTAACAAGTCACATGACACCGGGGAGGGAAAATGGCTAATTGGGCCCAATTTGGACATTTTCACTTAGGGGTGTACTCACTCTGTTGCCAGTGGTTTAGACATTAATAGCTGTGTGTTGAGTTATTTTGAGGGGACAGCAAATTTACACTGTTACACAAGCTGTACACTCACTACTTTACATTGTAGCAAAGTGTCATTTCTTCAGTGTTGTCACATGTAAAGATATAATCAAATATTTACAAAAATGTGTAGGACGTACTCACTTTTGTGAGATACTGTATATCCTATACATATATCCCACTTGTTTGCTTTGCTAGATGTTTTCAGACATGTTTGTATTTCAGTCACATGCTTGTGCCCATCTATCTGTACCTTCTTTGTGTATGTCTTTTGATTAAGACAAGGTCAGGTGCAAATAAACAGATGCTCATGAGACCTTCATGGTGTTACATTTAATCTAGATGTCAAAGTGATTTTATACACAAATGTTTATTTGTAAAGTGGCCTGATAGCACTGAAGGTTATTAATCTCAAGCAACTGGAATTAATTGTTATTCTCCATCATTAAGTGAAGTTTGGACACACATCACATTAATCACAGGTGACAACATCTAAAGTTTAGCCATAGCATTTACTATTTTGACCACTTGCTACAACAAAATCTGCTTTCTCAGTGATCAGAACAAAATACTGTATGAAAGAACAAGTGCTATGTATTTCTTTTTCGTTAAACAGGACGTTTATTAATGAAAGCAAAGAGTGAAAGAATGTGGGTTGCCATTTAACATTATTTTCAGGATGTATCGTACAAGGTCTATGACATTTTTCATAATTGTACATTTTTATGTACTGATCTATTATTAAGGTGTAGGTGTCTGTGGTGCTGTGACCTTTGACACTTTTCACATTTATTGAGATAGATTTATTTATTTAGTTATTTAGATTCCAAAGAGGGAAATTCACATTTTCTTACTGCTTTGCTTTAATAGATGTTTTGCTGTATGTTTAGATTTGACTGGGCTGCTGGTGCCCATCTGTCTGTACTCTCTGAGCATCTTCTGATTAAGTCAAGGCCAGGTGCTAATAAATAGATGGTACAACCGCACACTCAATGTACTGGGCGCCGAGACCTTCATGGTGTAACATCTCGTCTAGGAATAGATTTTATAGACTAAAATCTAAAAACTGTTCATCTAACCAAAGAGCTACAAAAGAGAAGACCTGACTGAGCCCAATCTTGGTGAGTTAAAAGGACTGAAAACAAAAGAAACTAGAACAACAAAAGAAATAGACTATAACTTATTAAATGGCATTTTAAGGGTTATGCATCACAGGTAGTGTGTAGAACTTACACATCCATGTCGAAGAAAAGTTTTTGAACATGTTCAATATTAATAGTGTATTAGTTATCTTAAGCCAAACTCAAATTAGAGGGCATTGATTAATGATACATATCTTCCAGATGTATAAACTGAATAGATACAGTTGCCTCTATTTCACTTGTGAGAGTTTTCATTCAAGATTAGAGTAGTAACTATATTTTGTGACCCTTTTAATCCAACTAAAGTGCATATAAAGTGCAGTGGAAAATGAGAGAATTGCTATTTTCCCCATTGTACATTGTTGCTCATGAAATGCACCTGTAAATATAAGTTTTGCAGTTGAATTTGAATTGTCTGAAATTGTGTGCACATACCTGCACACAATAGCAATGCAATAGCAAATATATGTTTGGGTTAGCATTTTATAATTATCAGCTGGTCTCTTTTGTACAAGGATGTATTTTAGCTTTGTTTATGACTTCTTTCCTCATTATAAATAGATATTTTCCAGCGCTGTTGCACTTGAGGTTTCAGCTTAAGCTTAGGCTCATCCAGCACCACAATGCTCTTCCTGAAGCTCACTCTACTCAGCTGTAAGTTTCTTCCATGCTTGTCTATATCCATGGGTTAAGTTAAGTTAAATTGCACCACTTGCATTTCAACATGTGAAATAGCAGTGTAACAATTAGCAGAATGCATTGTATGTGGGTTTATGTAGTGTTGTAGACTTTTACTGCCTATCATTTATTTTTTGCCTTTTAATAATTAAACATTAAATGAAACATTAAAACACAAGAATAGACATAAAACAATTTATACTTTTGATGTATTGGTCATTTTTCATTTATTAGAATAGTCAAAACATCATGTGGTGCAATTGTCCAACCATCGGTGCAATTCTGAAAGCTTATTTGAAATTGCTCCTTTTAGATATTTATGTTGCCATGTTTGATATCATTTCAAATGTGTTTTGCATTACTGACCAATGCATTAATTATTTCATAATATACTAATGAAAAATTGTCCAAAGTTGTTCATTTTAGGAAATCAGCTGTCACCAACAATAATGACATAAAGAATTCAATGGCAAAAATAATAAAAATAAAAACATACAGTAACATGCCTAGGATTATTGGAAACATTTAGAAGATGTCTTGTTTTATGGCAAGGCCCCAAGAAAACAATGAAATTTTGCTTTGGTGGTCAATTCTGTCTGTTTTGGTTTTTGAAAATTAAAATTCAAAAATATCATGTGATGTGACCAAAAATCTGTTTTTTTCTGTGCTTTTATGCTCAACTCATGGGTCATATACACATAGTTCTTTATTACAGTTTAATTTGGAGCAGAATTGTCTGCATTTTCAGTGACTGGGCTGTACTTATATTACAAAATAAGTACATTTGTAATATTTACAAATGTACTTATTTGCAGTAAAACACACTGAAAATGCAGACAAGTACATTTGTAAATATTTTAATTTAAAAATTATTATAAATTTAAAAAACATCATCAAAAACATCACAGACAGTGAATAAAACCTTGTCCCTAAGCAAGAGCTGATTATCTTGCTGGGAGAAAAGAAAAATTTGTACTTTAAAAAAGACAACTACTACCAAAATATAATGTTAACATTGCCCTATTGTATTACTAATTAGCTGAATAGGAGAATTTTTAGCATGGTTCAAATGCAATATTCTACATTTTCCTCTAATAGCCACTTATAATTCTACAATGTGTGATTTTATTTACAGTACTTATCGCGGCTTCTGGCTTACTTGTTTCTGGAGGTAATATTTGAATGCAGTCCAAAAGAACATTTTAAATAACCTATCATGTGATAATAGTTTCATAGAGAGCTCAAGTGAATGTTTCATGTTCACTTACTCAAAAATATGTTTATAATATAATATATTTTTTATAATAATGATTTGTCTATTTCAGAGACCAGGATTACCTGTTATAATGATTTCCAGCACCGTTGTAGTAAGCTTAAATGTCATCCATTCTCCAGAAGAATATTTTAGGATATATAAACACACACACACACACACACACACACACACACACACACACACACACACACACACACACACACACACACAGAGACATTGCGTCATATAAAATATAGCTGTCACAACTATTAAAAAAAAGAAGATAAACTACTAATCTGGTTTTTTTGCAGGGAAAATTGTGACCTGTGAAGGCAACACTGCTGTGCTGACATGTGGTTTGTGCTCTTTTATATAATATATATTTATATGTCTATACATTGTATGATAAAGATTGCATTAAATACTACCCTTTATAGAACGAAGATTTTAAGACAATTAGCACCAACTATAAATTCATGTTCTTGGACAGCTGAATAGTGATGCTTTTCTTTGCAGATGCTTATTTTTAATAGTCTACACTTTTCCCTTGTGCTTAACTCTTCTAATTTTAGGTTTTCGCCGTATAAGGATCATCAGCGCTAACTATGGCCGAACCGATTCTATCACATGTTCTTCAGGACGACCTCCCAGTCAACTCTCCAACACAAACTGCTACTCATTTAGCTCACTATATAATGTTGTAGTTAGGTAACAGAAATATTAATTGAAGTGTGATCTTTATTATTACCATACATGACAATTATCACTAACATACATTACTGATATGGATGGAGACAATTAAAAACAAACCTCTGTTCTGTTGCAGATGTAAAGGAAGGTACAGCTGTCAGGTGCCTGCTACAAATAGTGTCTTCTCTGACCCCTGCTTTGGCACCTATAAGTACCTCAAAGTTGCGTACATCTGTGTCTAACTGTAAGTTCTCGCTTGCTCTCGCTCTCTAATACATATATATATATACACACACACACACACACACACACACACACACACACACACACACACACACACACACACACATATTGGTAAAATTAAAGTTTAGATAAATGTTTGGGTGTCTTTTGTGCCAACTATGTAAAATTCTGTGTAAACTCTAGTGACTGCTGTGTGTGAAAATCCCTTGAGGTTAGCAGTTTCTGAAATAATCAAACCAGCCCATCTGGTATGAACAACCATGATACATTAAAAGTCAGAGATCATACTTTTTCACATTTAATTCTGATGTTTGACATGAACATTAAGTGAAGCTCTTGACTTGTATCTGCATGATTTTATGCATTGTGCTGCCGCCAAATGATTGACTGATTGGTTAACTGCATGAATGTGCAGGTGTTACTAAAAAATTGGACAGTGAGTGTATATACTTATATATAAAAACAATTCAGAGATACTTTTTTATCTGTTAGTTCTCCCTTTGTTTCAGTTGCCTTATATTTTTGTCTTAGTTTCTTTCTCTTTTCCTGACAATGACTTAAATCTTTATTGTCCCTTATTTCCTCCACTTTCTTTCTGCTTTTCTTTTAAGATTCTTTTCTATTTCTTTTGTTATTCTTATTTTCCTATTCTTTTACGTTTACAAGGGTAAAGCCCTAACAGACTGTAGCATTCACTCCTCTTCAAAGGTGTGATGGAGGGCTGGCTCCAAGGCTTACTTAAGTCAGGGGTTCCCAAACTTTTCCAGGGCAAGGCCCCCCAAATGGCACTAACATTTGACCGAGGCCCCCCTTTTGCAAGATGTCTTTAAAACACATTAAAAATACAGACTTCTGAATACAGCCCCCTTTTTTTAACGTTGATGTTTTGTCTGTTTAGCAATTAAAAAGTTAGGTATAGCAAATGTGATTTATATATATATATATATATATATATATATATATATATATATATATATATATATATATATATACGATAATCATGTATTTATTTATTTTTCCACACCAAATTGTTGACGCCCCCCGGGCGCCCCCTGGCCGCCCCCACTTTGAAAACCACTGATTTAAATATCCTGACTAGCAGGTGCAGACAATCCAGAGTACTCAGCCTGGAGACTCGGTCACAACCGAGTTCTTCCACACAGTTATCACTGTGCGCCTCTTCCGCCCTCTGCTGGCTGCCGGCGATCTAGCGCGGCCTCTAAGACTTGATGAATGTTTTTTTATATTTTGTTTATTTATTAATTTTTTTATTTTATTCTAATTGGCTGTAAATTGCTGTTTTACAGAAGGAATAAAAGTCTACATGTGCTGTTATTGAAAAATAATCAACTTCGCTGTCATACCACTTACAACACACCCTGTCATTTTTAATTCTTTACATGTTGATGACAAAAGTGCAATTTCAAGTCACAGTGAAGAATTTTAAAGGCAAGATAGGTATAAGTAAATAAAGAGAGACTGATACAATCATAAAAAGTGCATAAAATATTTTACTTATTGATAAAAGGTTAATCAATACAAAACACACAACATATAATAATAATAATAATAATAATAATAATAATAATAATAATAATAATAATATAAAAATATATTAACTTTTTTTCATTAAATGATCTTTTATCTTTAATCTGAATTACTTCACATCTCAAGTACAGTTTACCCAAACTGGTTGGCACAGTATATACAGTATGAATGGTATTTTATATGCAGTACTAAAACTATTCTTTTTCCCTGTTTGTTTTACTGCTATAGACAGAACAACTTGAGGGACTCCAGCTTTCTCCCCCGTGGCCTCTCTTCAGTCTGAAAAGGAATCAGAGCAAGTTTTAAATATGCAAACATGCACAGGATACACTGCAGGAGACTTGGTGGTGGTGTACTTAACATTTGCATGTTATAATCAACTACTGTAATGATTTTATTTCTGAAATGTACCATGTTGATTTTACCTGTAATAACTTCCTACTAAACTAATCCATTTTACCAATGATTGTGCAATAAAGTATTCTCTAAATGCACGCACAACAAGGATGAGAGTTGTGTATGTTTATGTGCAGAGTTTATTAAAATACACACAGTTCATGTAATCCAAGGCAGTGATAGTCTAATCTGTGATATGATAAATAAAGTCTATTAAACATTTCAAACACAGCGCTCAAGCTTAGGAAGATTAAGTAGTTTAAGAAATCCTTGAATTATACACATTAGACATTAGGTTCTTGTGGACATTTATTAATAAGCAAAACAATAATAAAAAAATTCATTAAAGAGGCAGTGTGGTCTGGTGGCATAGCATTGTGTTTAAATGCCATAAACATTTCGACCATTAAGACAGTGGTGTGATCATTTTATATAACATACTTCATAGGGTGAAGATCCCTTTGGGCCTGGTTGGAGACAATTCTATTTTAATTGTGAGATTTTTATGGCTCAAGTTTTTTAGTTTCTTAAACAGTGGTCTGAACATTGCATGTTGGAATTTTAGATATTTCTTTGCATCATATTATAACACTGTAGGTTGAAGAAGGTGTTGAGATTTATACTGCAGAGAAATTGCCTTACTTTAGGAAGAAATATTCATTTATATTATGGTGACATTTTGGTGGCACAACATGTTTTAGCCTCTTTGAATGGTGGTTTGAACTTGGTTCATATTTGCAAATTAGGTATTTTATACATTTCCATAACAGTTCCATACAGAGCAAAGAATTTAAAAGACAGTGACAACTGAGTGACCTCTACAGGCACAATGTTATATCTATAGTTGTAAAAGGGTGAAATGCTCCTGCTACAGTTCCCCTGGAAACTCACCTGGCTGTCCCATTTAGTTCTTGTTTGTTGTTCTTGTTCCTAGACAAGACTGCCTTCATTTATTATTATTATTATTATTATTATTATTATTATTATTATTATTATTATTATTATTATTATTATTATTATTATTATTATTATTTAAAAAGTGGTCTGATTTTTAAAATGCTACTTTCTTTAATGTCATTCAAACATTTCATTGGAACATTCCATTTTTATGAAAAATGAATGTTTGCAAACCTACAGTTTGCAGAAGACACCTGTCCTTTATGGACCATTCCAGGAAGCGTGCTTGAAAAAAAAAAAAAAAAGAACTCAGTCTTGAGTCCTGATTTAAATTAAATACAATCATACATATGTACAGTGCCCTCCAATAATATTGGCACCCTTGGTAAATATGAGCAAAGATTGCTGTGAAAAATTGTCTTTACTGTTTAACCTTTTGATCTTTTGTTAATAAAATTCACAAAAATACTCAGCTCTCATTGATATGCAAGAATAGCAAACAAAACACAGGTTTGACAAAAAAAAAGTTAAATATTGTGTGCAACAGTTATTGGCACCCTTTTAGTCAATACTTTCTGCTACCCCCCCTTTGCCAAGATAACAGCTTCTCATATCATGTCTGATGAGGTTGGAGAATACATGGAAAGGGATCTTAAACCGTTCCTCCATACAGAATCTCTCCAGATCCTTCAAATTTCGAGGTCCACGCTGGTGGACTCTTCAGTACACCCCACATGCTTTATATGGGTTTAAAGTAAGGGGACTGATGGCCATGGCAGGATCTTGATCTTGGAATCAGTAAACCATTTTTGTGTTGATTCTGATGTATGTTTTGGATCATTGTTCTTCTGGAAGATAGAACCATGGCCCATTTTAAACTTTCTGACAGAGGCTGTAAGGTTTTCATTTAACGTCTGTTGATATGATGTCATGTATCCTAACAAAATGTCCAGGTCCTCTGGCAGAAAAATGGTCAAATGGTTTATTGTCAAAAAGCTCTATTTTGGTTTCATCTGACCATAGAACCCGATCCCATTTGAAGTTCCAGTAGTGTCTGGCAAACTGAAGATGCTTGAGTTTGTTTTTGGATTAGAGTATATATTTTTTCACCCTTCCAAACAACTTGTGGTGATGTAGGTGACTTCGGATTGCAGTTTTGGATATTTTTTGACCCCAAGATGCAACTAACTTCTGCAATTCTCCAGCTGTGATCCTTGGAGATTTTTTGGCCACTCGAACCATCCTCTTCACAGTGCATTGAGACAATGTAGACACACGTCCAATTTCAGGTTGAGTCATAACATTTCCAGTTGAATGGAACTTCTTAATTATTGCCCTGATGGTGGAAATGGGCATTTTCAATGCTTGTGCTATTTTCTTATAGCCACTTCCCATTTTATGAAGCTCAACAACCTTTTGCCGCACATCACAGCTATATTCTGTGGTCTTACCCACTGTTACCTCAAATTTATACCCGTGTGAAACAGGAAGTTATGCTTGAACAATTTCCTCTTCCTAGTCATGCAGATGTTCTAAAATATAAATGGGAATACACTTCAAATATATTTTTCTCATATGAATTCATAGGCGTGCCAATCATTGTTGTACACCTATCTTAAATACATTTATATTTAAGATATTTTTTGATAAACCTGCAATTGTTTGATATCCATGAGAGCAGAGTATGTTTGTGAAATGTTTGCACAAAATATCACAAGATTAAACAATAAATACAAATTTTCACAGCTCCAGGGGTGCCGTATCATGGCTGACCCTCCGCTCTGTCCCCAACTTCCTAAAAAGCTGGGATTTACAAAGGGACATTTCACTGTGCTTTAATGTATGTGTGACAAATAAAGGCTTCTTCTTCTTCCAACTTAGAATTTAATTTAATACAATTAGAGGGTCTAGAAAAATCTCCAGAAGTGTCCTAATTCATAACCAATCCTTTTAAAAAAATCAGTATAAAAAGATGAAGTAAAATCCACAGTAGAAAATATTCCATAAATATATAGTAAGTAATTATACCCACATAAAAATATCATTTATGTCTTATCTATCTATCTATCAACATCAATCTCTAAAATTATATGAATACATTACACTAATCAAAATCTCTGCATATTAAATAGTATGCTAAAATAATTTTCTTGATTTCCCAGTCTACCTTAACCCCCTGCTTATTTAAATACTTTATAAAAAAAAAAATTAATGCACATAAAATCATTTTTGCCAATGCCAATATTTTTGAGGCCAGCTTTTGCTAGAATGCTGACACACCCCCTTATATGATATCACAGACATGTTGTTTATATCAAGCACTTCCACTGCAAGGTCCTATATGTTTTGACTTTTACTTATCAGGCTAGAAAATAAATGTTACTAACTGTCCCAATTTATCTAATGTTCCAAGAAGAGTGTTTTGATAAAAGTCAAGAATACCCTCAAGGTTTCTTCCTCATGTAGTCTAGTAGATTGTTTCCTTGCTAGTGTCGCCCCATCTTACTCATATCTAAATATACTCACACCTATTTTCTAATTAATATTTGCATGTTATATAATCAACTGCTGTAAAGATTTTATTTCTGAAGATTACTTATCTGCTGTTTACTAATGATGTACAATAAAGTGTCCTCTAAATACAAGTATAACAGGGATGGATGTTGTGTGAACTTATGTGCAGAGTTTACCATCCAATCTGTAATTCAATAAACATTTAAACACAGTGTTCAAGCAGACAGGAGCAAAATGTAATCTAAATGCAGAAAAGAGATAAACAGTTCAAGGTTGTCATATAAGCAATCACAGCTAAGACATCAGCAAATTCCACACATTAGTTTATTATGGGGATTTGTGCAAAGGCAATACATGTTAAGTGCTCAATAATATAGAAAATAAATAGATTCTTGCCATTTCTTCTTGGCAAATCATCTTCAATTCCCGATGGTTAAGGAGGTCACTCTGATGGACTCATATTTTCAAAATTCTCCATAAATATTCAGTGGCATTCAAGTCAGGAGCAAGGCCTTCTTAAGTTATTTTTGTTGTGTAATTCCCATAATCCACATCCCTTGCCTGACTTGCAATGCACTTGTGTAAATTAGGCAGTGGACACAGGTAGTTAGTGATGATGCTGCCTGGACTTTATCACGCATGTGTTAATGGTTTGCAGCTCTAGTGAATCCTGCAACTCTCTTTGACTAAAAGCTGACTTCTCCCTTACATTACTTACTATAAATCTGAAGAAGTCTTGTGTGGTTCACTTGTCCAGGGATGATTAGTAGTGGTTAGTAGGTATATATATATATATATATATATATATATATATATATATATATATATATATATATATATATATATATATATATATATATATATATATATATATATGTGTGTGTGTGTGTGTGTGTGTGTGTGTGTGTTTGTGTACGTGTGTGTGTATATACATATATGTATATATATTCTCTCTTATAGCCACTTCCCATTTTGTTAAGTTCAACACCTTTTGCCGCTATATTCCTTGGCCTTACCCATTGTTGTGACTGACTAAAGCAATTTGGCCCATGTGTTACCTCATATTTATACCCCTGTGAAGTCATGGTTTAACAATTTCCTGTTCCTAGTCAACCAGGCGTACTAAATTTTTGTTTTAAAATATCAGTGGGAATATACTTCAAATATATGTTTCTCATATGAATTCACAGGGGTTCCAATAATTGTTGCACAGCTATATTTAACAAAGATTTCTTTTGACAAACCTGTGTTGTGTTTGCAATTGTTTGATACCCATGAGAGCAGAGTATTTTTGTGATTTTTTTTTTTTTTTGCAAAAGATCAAACGGTTAAACAATAAAGTCGATTTTTCAATGCCTTCTTTACTTTTTTGTATGTCTTTTGATTAAGTCAAGGTCAGGTGTAAATAAACATATGGTCATGAGAGTTTCATGGTGTTACATTTTATCTAGAAATGTTTATTTCTAAAGTGTCCTGATAGCACTGAAGGTTATTCAGCTGAGTTAGCTATTTTACTTAATCTTACTCAACTGGAATTAATTGTTATTCTCCATCATTAAGTGAAGTTTGGACACACATCACGTTAATCACAGGTGACAACATCTACAGTTTAGCCATAGAATTTACTATTTTGACCACTTGCTACAACAAAATCCGTTTTCTCAGTGATCAGAACAAAGTGCTGTTTATTTCTTTATCATTTAACGGGATGTATTGTACAAGGGACCTGACAGCAGACCAGACAATAACATATTTTAATAAAATAATATGAATAAGAATAATAAGAGTATGTATACAAACCTATACAATTAAAAAATGACCTTAAATACCTATTTGTTTGCTAAAACAGCCAAATATTTCTGTAGATTGCAGTTAAATATCATTTCAATAATACATGTTTTATCATTCATGGTGTTAGCAAACACCTCCAACATATGCTAGCCTTTTTTGGTAAAATTTTCACTAGGATTTTCTTGTTAGCAGTGTTGACACCTCTGCAGGAGGACTATTTGGAATTGCTCCATATTTTATGAATAAGTGTCTGTGGTGCTGTGACCTTTGACACTTTTCACATTTATTGAGATAGATTTATTTATTTAGTTATTTAGATTCCAAAGAGGGAAATTCACATTTTCTTACTGCTTTGCTTTAATAGATGTTTTGCTGTATGTTTAGATTTGACTGGGCTGCTGGTGCCCATCTGTCTGTACTCTC
Organism: Ictalurus punctatus; assembly: GCF_001660625.3. Taxonomy (NCBI): domain Eukaryota; kingdom Metazoa; phylum Chordata; class Actinopteri; order Siluriformes; family Ictaluridae; genus Ictalurus; species Ictalurus punctatus. The sequence goes on along the minus strand of NC_030420.2, from coordinate 6,734,982 downwards.
TGAGCATCTTCTGATTAAGTCAAGGCCAGGTGCCAATAAATAGATGGTACAACTGCACACTCAGTGTACAGGGTGCCGAGACCTTCATGGTGTAACATCTCATCTAGGAATAGATTTTATAGACCAAAATCTAAAAGCTGTTGATCGAACCAAAGAGCTACAAAAGACAAGACCTGATTGAGCCCGATCTTGGTGAGTTAAAAGGATTGAAAACAAAAGAAACTGGAACAGCAAAAGAACTAGACTATAACTTATTAGATGGCATTTTAAGGGTTATGCATCATAGGTTGCCTCTATGATAAATTATTTCACTTGTGAGTGTTTTCATTCAAGATTAGAGTACTAAATATTTTTTGTGACCCTTTTAATGCAAAAAAAACGGACTTTAAGCGAGGGTAGAAAGTACCAACTAAAGGAGTGCAAACTAAATAATTGCAATTTAATTAAGTACAATCTAATTCAGATAATGTTTACATTTCTAAATTGTTCCAATTTACAATGTTGGCCTTCAAAAAAATGCATTATGCCATTTTTCCTATGTTTAAAAACTCTCATTTCACTATATATATATATATATATATATATATATATATATATATATATATATATATATATATATAATTTGATTGCCATGCATAATTTCTATCAAAGCAACCAAAGCCATATGACACTCACTTTTCAGAAGTACACTATAGTACTGTACTAGTCCATTAGTATTAGCATTTGTGTTATTCTGTCTATGCGGTATGTTCTTGACTTCATTCAAATTCAAATGCTAACTTGTGCTATTTTAAAAATATTTTTGCAATAAAATCTGTATCTACTTGTAGTATTGGTGGCACATTCTCACTCAGTGTTAAACAAAAAACAAAAAAAGGCATTTCACAACTAATATTCTATCTTGTTTTGGGATGAAGGGCTTCTTGACCTGATGGGAGAGTTTGTGACTTTCACAAACATGCTGACTTAGCAAATTTGCATATCATATACAGTACACATATAGTACATATCGTACATTGACTGGAGTTGCAATAGCTGTAAAATGTGTACTGATAGGCCTACACAATTCGTTAATTTATTACATTGTATTCACAACCACATTATGCAGATTTATAATATTCTTGCAATTATGAAATTTTACATCTTAATTAACATATTATATCATGCAATTGTGACTTTATATCCACAATAGCAAGTTAATATCAAAGTTATAATATCATAGCAACATAACATATCAACTTTTTACTTGTCAACAAAAGAATATTTCACTATGAGTACCATGAGTGCCTGGCTTCCTTACTGTTTGATTATGGGAAACAGAAGAATGGAAATTCACAATTCTCTGATAATTGCATTTTATTGTGAGATAAAAGTTTGCAGTTGTAAAATATTACTTTGTAGGTGCAGACATAAAGAGGCAATTGAATGACATTAACTTGCAATTGCAGGATAAAAAGTAGCGTAAATCTGTATAAGATTTTCTGCCCGAAACAAGCTTCCACAGAAAGTGCAGTGGAAAATGAGAGAATTGCTATTGCCTTGTCAAATTATATATATATATATATATATATATATATATATATATATATATATATATATATATATATATATATATATATATATATATATATATATTATAATTTAAATATTGTTATTGTACACTGTTTCTCATGAAATGCAAGTTTTGAAATTGAATTTGAATTATGTTTGAAATTGTGTGCACATATCTGGAAGATGCAATAGCAAATATATGTTTGGGTTAGCATTTTCTAATTATCAGCTGGTATGTTTTGTACAAGGATGTATTTTGGCTTTGTTTATGACTTCTTTCCTCATTATAAATAAATATTTTCCAGCACTTGAGGTTTCAGCTTAAGCTTAGACTCATCCAGCATCACAATGCTCTTCCTGAAGCTCACTCTACTCAGCTGTAAGTTTCTTCCATGCTTGTCTATATCCATGGGTTAAGTTAAGATAAATTACACCACTTGCATTTCAACATGTGAAATAACAGTGTAACAATTAGCAGAATGCATTGTATGTGGGTTTGTGTAGTGTTGCAGACTTTTTTAATGATCATTTATTTTTTGCCTTTTAATAATTAAACATTAAATGAAACATTAAAACACAAGAATAGACATAAAACAATTGATACTTTTGATGTATTGGTCATTTTTCTTTTATTAGAATAGTCAAAACATCATGTGGTGCAATTGTCCAACCATTGGTGCAATTCTGAAAGCTTATTTGAAATTGCTCCTTTTAGATATTTATGTTGTCATGTTTGATATCATTTCAAATGTGTTTTGCATTACTGACCAATGCATTTATTCTTTCATAATATACTAATGAAAAATTGTCCAAAATTGTTTATTTTAGGAAATCAGCTGTCACCAACAATAATGACAAAGAGTTCAATGGCAAAAAAACAAAAACAAAAATAAAAACAACCAAACAAACAAACATAAAGTAACATGCCTAGGATTATTGGAAACATTTAGAAGCTGTCTTGTTTTATGGAAACACCAAGAAAACAATGACATTTTGCTTTGGTGGTCTGTTTTGATTTTGGAAATTTAAAATTAAAAAATCTGTCTTTTTTGTTGCTTTTATAATCAACTTATGGGTCATATACAGATAGTTCTTTATTACAGTTTAATTTGCAGCAGAATTGTCTGCATTTTAGTGTGTTTTCCTGAAAATAAGTACAAGTGTAAATATATTAATTTTAAAATTATTATAAATAAATAAATAAAAAAACAACCTGCACATCTCAGACAGTGGGATTACTCTGTCCCTAATCAAGAGATGATTATCTTGCTAGGAGAAAAGAAAGATTTATACTTTTAAAAAGACAACTACTACCAACATATAATGTTAACATTATATGTCTAGATTTTCGTCTAATGTCCACTTATAATTCTACAATGTGTGATTTTATTTACAGTACTTATTGCGGCTCCTGGCTTACTTGTTTCTGGAGGTAATATTTGAATGCAGTCCAACAGAACATTTTAAATAACCTATCATGTGATAATAGTTTCATAGAGAGCTCAAGTGAATGTTTCATGTTCACTTACTCAAAAATCTGTGTTAATGACTTGTTTATTTCAGAGACCAGTATTACCTGTTATGATGATTTGCAGCACCATTGTAGTAAGCTTAAATGTCCTACATTCTTCAGAAAAATATCTTAGGCTATATAAACACACACACACGCACACATACACACGCACACACACACACACACACACACACACACACACACACACACACACACACACACACACACACACACACACACACACACATACACACACACACACACACACACACACCATTACTTCATAGAAAATATAGCTGCCTAAAAAAGAAAATAAGTTATTAATCTGTTTCTTGCAGGGGAAATTGTGACCTGTGAAGGCAACACTGCTGTGCTGACATGTGGTTTGTGCTCTTTTATATAATACATATTTATATGTTTATACATTGTATGATAAAGATTACATTAAATACTACCCATTATAGAATGAAGATTTTAAGACAATTAGCACCAACTATAAATTCATGTTCTTGGACAGCTGTATAGCAATGCTATAAATTGCAGCTGCTTATTTTTAATAGTCTACACTTTTCCCTTGTGCTTAATTCTTCTAATTTTAGGTTTTCGCCGTATAAGGATCATCAGCGCTAACTATGGCCGAACCGATTCTACCATATGTTCTTCAGGACGACCTCCCAGTCAACTCTCCAACACAAACTGCTACTCATCTAGCTCACTATATAATGTTGTAGTTAGGTAACAGAAATATTAATTGAAGTGTGATCTTTATCATTACCATACATGACAATTATCACTAACATACATTACTGATATGGATGGAGACAATTAAAAACAAACCTCTGTTCTGTTGCAGATGTGAACTACAGCACACCTGTCAGGTGCCTGCTACAAATAGTGTCTTCTCTGACCCCTGCGTTGACACCTATAAGTACCTCAAAGTTGTGTACATCTGTGTCTAACTGTAAGTTCTCTCTCTCTTGGACATATATATATCCAATTGCAGAGTGAAATGCAAATTTGGAAATGTTTGGGTGTGTTTTGTGCAAACTATGTAAATTTCTGTGTAAACTCTAGAGACTGCTGTGTGTGAAAATGTCGTGAGGTTAGCAGCTTTTGAAATAATCAAACCATCTGTTACCAACAACCATGCTACATTTAAAGTCAGAGATCACACTTTTCACATGTCATTCTGAGGCTTGATGTGAACATTAAGTGAAGCTCTTGACCTTAATCTGCATGATTTTATGCATTGTGCTGCCGCCAAATGATTGGCTGATTGGATAACTGCATGAATGTGCAGGTGTTACTAAAAAAATGGACAGTGAGTGTATATACTTCCATTTACATTTATTCATTTAGCAGACGCTTTATCCAAAGCAAATTACAAAGGAGGAAATACAAGCAAAGCTATATATCAAACGGAGAGCAACACAAGTAGTGTTACCATACAAGATCTTTTAATTGAGTTCTAGAACAGCAAAGACCACCGAATAGAGGTGTAAATGCCAAAGATTATATTTTTATATTTTATAACTATATAGATTATATACAAACTTATATACAATTTTTTTTTTCAGAGATACTTTTTATCTTATTTCTCCCTTTGGTACAGTTGTCTTGTATTTTTTCTTTCTCTTTTCCTGGCAATGACTAATCTTTATTGGCCCTTATTTACTCCACTGTCTCACTGTCGTTCTGCATTTCTTTTCAGTTTCTTTTCTAATTCTTTTGTCATTCTTATTTTCCTAGTCTTTTACCTTACCATGGATAATGCCCTGACAGGCCATACCACACTTCTCTACAAAGGTGTGACAGAGGGCTGGTTCCAAGGCTGCCCTTAAGTATCCTGACTAGCAGGTGCAGGCAATCCAGGGTAATCAGCCTGGAGAATTGTGGGCAACTAAGTTCTACCACACAGTCATCAGTGTGCGCTTCTTCCGCCCTCTGTTGGCTGCCAGCAATGTAGCGCGACCTCTAACAGTTAAAGTGCACCTATTATGCTTTTTTTGTGTTTTGTTTTTTTAAATATTACCTTACATGTAGTGTGTTATAGAGCTGTTTGTGAATGTAAAAACATCTACAAAGTTTAAAAAATCAAAGCTCATGACAAATGGAGATATTGATTCCCAAAAGAAGGAGCTGATTCTGAACAGCTTAAATGAGTTGTTAGTAGTTCCTGCACAAAGCTAAATAGTTTTTTGTTTAAAAAAAAAAAAAAAAAAAAAAAAAAAAAAAAAAAAAAAAAGCCTGCCTCTGGTCTTCATTGACTGCTCGCTGACAGCAGTAGACCAATCACAACAGACTGGGACATCTGACCAATCAGAGCAGAGTATACTCTCTGAAAGGGGGAGTTTAGAATGAATCCTTTAGAAAGGTTCATTTAATGAGTCGTTTGTGACACTGCAGGGAAAAATGTAATGCTACAATTTAAATTATGAGCACATTAAAGTGTTTTTTGAACTTGGATGCATGTAAATCTATTGTATGAGACCTCTGAAACAAAATTAGGGACACTTCAAAACCATAATAGGTGTGCTTTAATGAATGTTTTAAAAAAAATAGTAGTTGGCTGTAAATTGCTGTTGTACAGAAGGAATAAAACTCTATATATGCTGTTATTGGAAAATAATCAACTTCACTGTCATACCACTCTGTCCTTGATGACAACACACCCTGTATTTTTTTTTGATTATTTACATATTGATGACAAAAGTGCAATTTGAAGTCACAATGAAGCACTTAAAAGACAAGAGAGACATAAAGAAATAAAGAAAGACTTATACAATCATAAAAAGTGCATAAAATGTTTTACTTATTGATAAAAGGTTATTCAATACAAAAAACACAGCACTCCCAAAATATTCTTTATATACTATATATAAAAATACATTTTTTTAAAAATTACAATTAAATGATCTTTTATCTTTAATCTGAATTACTTGACATCTCAAGTACAGTTTACCTAAACAGATTGGCACCATACATCCAGTATGAAAGGTATTTTATGTGCAGTACTAAAACTATTCTTTTTCCCTGTTTGTTTTACTGCTTTAGACAGAATAACTCGAGGGACTCCAGCTTTCTGCTCCGTGGCCGCTCTTCAGTCTGAAAAGGAATCAGAGCAAGTTTTAAATATGGAAACATGCACAGGATACACTGCAGGAGACTTGGTGGTGGTGTACTTGACATTTGCATGTTATAATCAACTACTGTAATGATTTTATTTCTGAAATTTTCTAAGTTGTTTTACCTGTAATAACTTCCTCCTAAACTAATCCATTTTACTAATGATTGTGCAATAAAGAATTCTCTAAATGCACGCATAATAAGGATGAGAGTTGTGTATGTTTATGTGCAAAGTTTATTAAAATACACACAGTTCATGTAATCCAAGGCAGTGATAGTCTAATCTGTGATATGATAAATAAAGTCCAAGAAATATTTCAAACACAGCGCTCAAGCAAAAGATGCAAAAGGTAAATCTAAAGGTAAACAGTCCAAGGTTGTAATACAAGATTAAGAAGGTTAAGAAATCAGTAAATTATACACATTAGGTTCTTGTGGGCATTTATTAATAGGCAAAACAATACACAAATAAAACTATTAATTAAAGAGGCAGTGTAGTCTCATGGCATAGCATTATGTTTAAATGCCATAAACATTTTGACCCTTCAGACAGTGGTGTGATCATTTTATATAAATTACTTTATAGGGTGAAGATCCCTTTGGGCCTGGTTGGAGACAGTGAGTGTTATTTTAGTCATGAGATTTTTATGACTCAAGTTGTTTTAGTTTCTTAAACAGTGGTCTGAACATTGCATGCTTGAAATTGAGATATTTCTTTGCATCATATTATAACACTGTAGGTTGAAGAAGATGTTGAGATTCATACTGCAGAGAAATTGGCTTACTTTAGGAAGAAATATTCATTTATATTTGCAAATGAGGTATTTTATACAACATTTTTGTCCAATTAATACTGACAATGAAATCTTTAGCCAAATTCAAAACAGTTCCATACAAAGGACATATTTTAAAAGACAATGACTACTGAGTGACCTCTACAGGCACAATATCATATCTATAGTGGGAATAGGGTGAAATGCTTCTGCTACAGGTCTCCTGGACACTCTCCTGGCTGTCACATTTGGTTCTGTTTCTTGTTCCTAGACAGGACTGCCTTCTAGTAGTAGTAGTAGTAGTAGTAGTAGTAGTAGTAGTAGTAGTAGTAGTAGTAGTAGTAGTAGTAGTAGTAGTAGTAGTAGTAGTAGTAGTAGTAGTAGTAGTAGTAGTAGTAGTAGTAGTAGTAGTAGTAGTGGTAGTAGTAGTGGTAGTAGCAGTAGTAGTAGTAGTAGTAGTAGTAGTGCACGGTGGCTTGGTAGTTAGCACGTTTGCCTCACACCTCCAGGGTCAGGGGTTCGATTCCCACCGTGGTCCTTTGTGTGCGGAGTTTGCATGTTCTCCCCGTGCTGCGGGGGTTTCCTCTGGGTACTCTGGTTTCCTCCCCCAGTCCAAAGGCATGGTAGACTGATTGGCATGTCCAAAGTGTATGAATGGATGTGTGAATGTGTATGTGATTGTGCCCTGCGATGGATTGGCACCCTGTCCAGGGTGTACCCCGCCTTGTGCCCCATGCTCCCTGGGAGAGGCTCCAGGTTCCCTGTGACCCTGAAGGAAGGATAAGTGGTATGGATTAATGGATGGATTATTTTATTTATTTATAAAAAGACATTCAAACATTTCACTGAAACATTAAATTTTTATGAAAAATGAATGTTTGGAAAATATAATTTACAGAAGACATCTTTCCTTTGGGGACCATTCCAGGAAGCATGCTTGAAAAAAAATAAGTCAGTTTTGAGTCCTGATTTAAATTTAATACATACAGTGCATCCGGAAATTATTCACAGCGCTTCACTTTTCCCACATTTTGTTATGTTACAGCCTTACTCCAAAATGGATTAAATTCATTATTTTCCTCAGAATTCTACAAACAATACCCCATAATGACAACATGAAAGAAGTTTGTTTTGAAATCTTTGCAAATGTATTAAAAAGCACATTTACATAAGTATAAGTATGAGAGTAGAAGCTTTTTTTCCTGAAACCCTTCCAAATAACTTGCGATGATGTAGGTGACTTCGGGTTGTAGTTTTTGAGACTTTCTGACCCCAAAATGCAACTAACTGCAATTCTCCAGCTGAGATCCTTGGAGCCACTCGAGCCATCCTCTTCACAGTGTATTGAGACAATAGACACGTGTCCAATTCCAGGTTAATTCATAACATTTCCAGTTGACTGGAACTTTAATTATTGCCCTAATGGTGGAAATGGGCATTTTCAATGCTTGTGCTAATTCTTATAGCCACTTCTCATTTTGAGAAGCTCAACAAGCTTCTGCCGTACATCACAGCTATATTCCTTGGTTTTACCCAATGTTATGAATGGTTATGAATGACTAAGGGAATTTGGCCTATGTGTTACCTCATATTTATACCTCTGCAGTTTTATATATACCCCTATATATACACTTTATGTAACTGTGATTACTGTGAGTGTGCGTGCGTGTGTGCGTGTGTGTGTGTACATATGTGATGTGGACACACATCACATTGATCACAGGTGACAACCTTTACAGTTTAGCCATAGCATTTACTATTTTGACTCCTTGCTACAACAATATCTGCTTTCTCAATGATCAGAACAAAATACTGTACGAAAGGACAAGTACTGTGTATTTCTTTTTCATTAAACAGGAAGTTTATTAATTAATTCATTTTCAGGATGTATTGTAGAAGAATAATAATAATAAGAGGAATATGTATACAAAACTATAAAATAACAAAATAAGCTTTAAAACCTATTTGGTCGCTAAAACAGCCAAATATTTCTATAGATTGCAGTTAAACATCATTTCAATAATACATGTTTTATCATTCATGCTGTTAGCACACACCACCAACATATGCTAAAATTTTGGTAAAATTTTCACTAGGATTTTCTTGTTAGCAGTGTTGACACCTCTGCAGGAGGACTATTTGGAGTTGCTCCATATTTTGTGAATAAGTGTCTGTTGTGCTGTGACCTTTGATACTGTTCACACTTATTGAGATTTATTTATTTATTTATTTATTTATTTATTTATTTATATTCCCCAGAGGGAAATTCACAATTTTTTACTGCTTTGCTTTAATAGATGTTTTGCTGTATGTTTATATTTGACTGGGCTGCTGGTGCCCATCTGTCTGTACTCTCTGAGCATCTTCTGATTAAGTCAAGGACAGGTGCCAATAAATAGATGATACAACCGCACACTCAGTGTACAGGGCGCTGAGAGCTTCATGGTGTAACATCTCGTCTAGGAATAGATTTTATAGACCAAAATCTGAAAGCTGTTGATCGAACCAAAGAGCTACAAAAGACAAGACCTGATTGAGCCCCATCTTGGTGAGTTAAAAGGATAGTTTTTGAACCTTTTGAATATGAATAGTACATTAGTTGTCTTAAGCCAAACTCAAATTAGAGGGCATTGATTAATGATACAAATCTTCCAGATGTATAAACTAAATAGATACAGCTGCCTCTATGACAAATTATTTCACTTGTGAGCATTTTCATTCAAGATTAGAGTATTAACTATTTTTTGTGACCGTTTTAATCCAATTAAACAAACTTTAAGCGATTGTAGAAAGTACCATCTAAAGGAATGTAATCTAAATCATTGCAGTGTAATTCAGATAACATTTTACTAGCATTTAATTTAATTCAGATAACATTTTACGAGCATTGTGCATTTGTACTTAAACATAAGAAAAGTGGCATAAGAGGCCAACATTGAAAATTGGTACAGTTTAGAAATGTTTACATTTTTGAACTATGTTTCTGAATTCCTATGTTTAATAACTCTCATTTCACTGTTGTAAATGAAAACTTTGTCCAATCAAACATTCTACCGAATCAGGTTAATCAAAGTTGAGCTAATGTGGTTTTAACAATAAATGTCAATCCCACATAATCAATAGACAAGAAGCAGATGGACAGGAACCAGATGGTTTTGTCAAAATTAAAAATTAGCCAAACTTAACAGCTTAACCAAATATGTAACAATATTTCATCAAATAATTAATATTTTGTAGCATTTGCTTTTTTAAATATTTAAAAATATATATTATCATAGATATTTATATATATTTTGATTGCCATGCATTCTTTCTGTCAAATCAACCAAAGCCATATGACAGTCACTTTTTAGGAGTACTCAGTAGTAGTCTACTAGTCCATTAGAATTCATGTTATTCTGTCTATTGGGCATGTTCTTGACTTCATTCAAATTCAAATGCTATCTAATGTTATTATAAACATATTTTTACTATCAAATTCAGTATCTCCTTGTAGTATTCGTGGCACATTCTTACTCTGTGTTAAACAAAATCCAAAAAAAAAACAAAAGAAAAAGCCATTTCACAACTAATTTTCTATCTTGTTTCAGGATGAAGGGCTTCTTGACCTGATGCTGACTTAGCAAACTTGCATATCATATACAGTACATATACAGTACATATAATATTCACTGGAGTTGCAATAACTGTAAAATGTCTACTGATAGGCCTACACAATTTGTTAATTTATTACATTGTATTCACAACCACATTATGCAGATTTAGATTATTGTTGCAATTTTGACTTTTTACATCTTAATTAAGATATATCATGCAATTGTGACTTTATATCCTGCAATAGCAAGTTAATATCACAGTTATAATATAATAGTGGCAACTTTTTCCTTTTTCAACCAAAGAATGTTTCAAAAGGAGTGCCATGAGTGCCTGGTTTCATTGCTGGTTAATGGGAAATAGAAGAATGGAAGTCAAAATTGTCTGATAATTACATTTTATTGTGAGATTAAAATTTGCAATAGTGAAATATTACCATGCAGGTGCAGGCACAAAGAGGCAACTGAGTGACATAAATTGGCAATTGCAGGATAAAAAGTTGTGTAAATCTGTGTAAGATTTTCTGCTGGAAACAAGCTTCCATAGAAAGTGCAGTGGTAAATGAGAGGATTGTTATTGCCTTGTCAAAAAAATTGTTGCTCATGAAATGCAACAGTAAATATACGTTTTGCAATTGAATTTAACTTTCTAATTATCAGCTGGTCTCTTTTGTACAAGGATGTATTTTGGCTTTGTTTATGACTTCTTTCCTCATTATAAATAAATATTTTCCAGCGCTGCTGCACTTGAGGTTTCATCTTAAGCTTAGACTCATCCAGCACCACAATGCTCTTCCTGAAGCTCACTCTACTCAGCTGTAAGTTTCTTCCATGCTTGTCTATATCCATGTGTTAAGTTAAGTTAAATTACACCACTTGCATTTCAACATGTGAAATAGCAGTGTAACAATTAGCAGAATGTACTGTATGTGGGTTTATGTAGTGTTGTAGACTTTTACTCTGTCATTTAATTTTTTTGCCTTTTAATAATTAAACATTAAATTAAACATTATAACACATGAATAGACATTAAACAATTTATATATGTATTGGTCATTTTTCATTTATTAGAATAGTCATAATATTATGTGGTGCAATCGTCCAACCAACAGTGCAATTCTGAAAGTTTATTTGAAAATGCTCTAAATTCTTTTAGATATTTATGTTGCCATATTTGATATAATTTCAAATTTGTTTCGCATTATTGAACATGGCATTTATTCTTTTATAATATACTAATGAAAAAGACAACTACTACTGACATATCATGTTTACATTGCCCTATTGTATTTCTAATTAGCTGAATAGGAGAATTTTTAGCATGATTAAAATGCGATATTCTACATTTCCCTGTAGTGTCCACTTATAATTCTACAATGTGTGATTTTATTTACAGTACTTATTGCGGCTTCTGGCTTATTTGTTTCTGGAGGTAATATTTGAATGCAGTCCAACAGAACATTTTAAATAACCTATCATGTGATAATAGTTTCATAGAGAGCTCAAGTGAATGTTTCATGTTCACTTACTCAAAAATCTGTGTTAATGATTTGTCTATTTCAGCGGACATGAATACCTGTTATGATGATGGCCCCCAGCATTGTAGTAAGCTTAAATGTCCTCCATTCTTCAGAAGAATATCTTAGCATATACAGTATATAAACAACACCCCCCCCCCCCCCCCCCCCACACACACACACAGACATTGCGTCATATAAAATATAGCTGTCTAAATTTTAAAAAACGAAATGAAGCTATTAATCTGTTTTTTTTGCAGGGGAAATTGTGACCTGTGAAGGCAACACTGCTGTGCTGACATGTGGTTTGTGCTCTTTTATATAATATATATTTATATGTCTATACATTGTATGATAAAGATTGCATTAAATACTACCCATTATAGAATGAAGATTTTAAGACAATTAGCACCAACTATAAATTCATGTTCTTGGACAGCTGAATAGTGATGCTTTTCTTTGCAGCTGCTTATTTTTAATAGTCTACACTTTTCCCTTGTGCTTAATTCTTCTAATTTTAGGTGTTCTCCGTATAAGGATCATCAGGGCTAACTATGGCCGAACTGATTCCACCACATGTTCTTCAGGACAACCTCCCAGTCAACTCTCCAACACAAACTGCTACTCATATAACACACTATATAATGTAGTTAGGTAACAGAAATATTAATTGAAGTGTGATCTTTATCATTACCATACATGACAATTATCACAAAGAGACATTACTGATATGCATGGAGACAATTAAAAACAAACCTCTGTTCTGTTGCAGATGTGAACTACAGCAAACCTGTCAGGTGCCTGCTACGAATAGTGTCTTCTCTGACCCCTGCGTTGGCACCTATAAGTATCTCAAAGTTGTGTACATCTGTGTCTAACTGTAAGTTCTCTCTTGCTCTCGCTCTCTAATACATATATATACACACACACATATTGGTAATATATGGGAGACTGAAAGAGAGTGAGAGCAAGATCCATCCATCCATTTTCTATACCGCTTATCCTTCCTTCAGAGTCACGGGGAAACCTGGAGCCTATCCCAGGGAGTATCGGGCACAAGGCAGGGTACAACCTGGACAGGGTGCCAATCCATTGCAGGGCACAATCACATACACATTCACTTCGGACACGCCAATCAGCCTACCATGCATGTCTTTGGACTGGGGAAGGAAACCGGAGTACTCAGAGGAAACCCCCGCAGCACGGGGAGAACATGCAAACTCCGCACACACAGGGCCACGGTGGGAATCGAAACCCCGACCCTGGAGGTGTGAGACAAACATGCTAACCACTAACTGTGCTAACCACTAAGCCACCATGCACCGTGTATGTGTGTATATATACACAGTATCTCACAAAAGTGAATACACATGTCCAATTCCAGGTTGATTCATAACATTTCCATTTTACTGTAGCTTTGACTACTGCCCTGATGGTGTAAATGGGCATTTTCAATGCTTGTGCCATTTTCTTATAGCCACTTCCCATTTTGTGAAACTCAACAAGCTTTTACCGCACATCACAGCTATATTTATTTGTCTTACCCATTATGATGAATGAATAAGGGAATTTGGCCTATGTGTTACCTCATATTTATACTGCTGTGAAACTGGAAGTCATGGTTAAACAATTTCCTTTTCCTAGTCACCCAGGTATGCAAAAAATAAGCAACATATCAATGGGAATATACTTCAAATATATGTTTCTCATATGAATGCATAGGCGTGCCAATAATTGTTGCACACTTATTTTTAATAAAGATTTTTTTTTGGTAAACCTGTGTTTTGTTTGATATCCATGTATTTTTGTGAAAGTTTTGCACAAAATATCACAAGATAAAAAATAAAGACAATTTTCACAGCTCCAGGGGTGCCGTATCATGGTTGACCCTCCGCTTTGACCTCAACCTCCTAAAAAGCTGGGATATACGAAGGGATATTTCACTGTGCTGTAATGTATATGTGACAAATAAAGGCTTCTTCATCTTCTTGTAATTTAGTATCTGTGCTCTATTTTCAAACATATTTCGTGGGCACTAATTAAAAGTAAAAAATGTGTTATTTTTAACACATCTGTTTTAAGAGTGATAGTTCATATCAATATATTTATCCATTAAAATGAAACCATCTTTTGGGTTGAAAAACAACCCATTTGCTGGGTTAACATTGACAACCCAACTTGATGGGTTAGTTTAGCCCAAAATGGGTTCTGTACTATATTTACCCAACCAGTGGATTAAAAATAACCCAATTTGTGTTGCATTTAACCCAGTGTTCTTTAGAGTGTATTAAGATGTTGTATAATATTCAACATTCTAATTCATAACCAATCCTTTTTAAAAATCAGTATAAACAGATTAAGTAAAATCCAAGGTAGAAAATATATACAATAAATATACTGTAAGTAATTATACCTATATAAAACATAATTTATGTCTTGCGATAGCAGCATGACAAATCGATTATATATATATATATATATATATATATATATATATATATATATATATATATATATATATATATATATATATATATATATATCTCAAGATTAATCTCTACAACTATAACAATACATTACACAAATCAAAATCTCTGCATATTAAATAGTATGCCAAAGTAACTTTTGTTGTAAAAATTAACAACCCAACTTGATGGGTTAGTTTAGCCCATAATGGGTTCTGTCCTATATTTACCCAGCCATTGGGCTAAAAACAACCCTTTTAGTTTTAAAAAAAATAATTGAAAGCACATAAAATAATTTTTCCAATGCCAGTATTTTTTAAGTCAGCTTTGATTGAATGCTGACACACCCCCATACATGAGATCACAGTCATGTTTATATCAAGCAATTCCACTGCAAGGTCTTATATGTTTTGACTTTCACGTATCAGGCTAGAAAATAAATGCTGCTAACTGTCCCAATTTATCTAATGTTCCAAGAAGAATGTTTTGATAAAAGTCAAGAATACTCTCAAGGTTTCTTCTTCATGTAGTCTCATGTAGTAGATAGTTTTCCTTGCTAGTGTCACCTCTGTCTCGCTCATATCTAAATATACACACACATCTACATGCTGATTTCTATGTTCAAGCACCCCTCAATTTCTTCAGCAACCCTAAAATATTAATGTCATAGCTGGCCTATATTTTTATACAAGCTATTGTTTACTCTTGAGATGTAATTGCAATAATAGTACTGTTATTTGAATGATGTTATAATGAATTACATTAAACCTGAGGAAGAAATGTCACAACATTTCAAAGCAAGTCACTGTGTGCCATGTTGGCCCCCGCTTCTGTGAGGTAAAGACACAAATATGCATTAATGTAGAAGTATCAAACTTACTGGCAGTGTTCAGGTGGATTCAGTGTGTTCGAAGATTTTTGTATAAGACTTCCAGTCTGCAATTTCCGGTTATTTTAGTGGGCTAGCTTGTGTTTATGACAGCGTCTGTTGACACTGCAATATAAGTAACATTGATATTAATAGGTATGGATTCACAGGAAGTTGGTATCATTTGTGCATTTAGAGGTCACCTTAATAACTGGCCAAAATAAAATAGTTTTTTTTAGATCATGGGTGTTTTGACCATAAACTGCACCCAGAGATGAATGTTTAGGCTCTGATGCTCCAGTGATAACTCTAAGGCGGTGTTTTGTCAGGACGATATCAACACATAAAAACAAGTTAAACTGCATGTGAATGAAGATAAATATTACAATGTTACTTAGAAATCGAAGGTGCATTATTGCATTAAGATTTTTTGGTCCAGGATTAGTTCTCTAACAGTTAGGTGGGATTGACATTTGAAAGATTCCCAATATTGCCAAGTTCACAAGCCTTCGCCCCCAGGATCTATCATGGCCCATAGAGTAGAGTGTCTATAAAATGTCTGACAAATCATGTTCTACAAATATTCCAGGTTATTTATCTGTTCATAACAGTAGTTTGCAGCCTCAAATATCAACACTCATAGTTTAGAATTAACAGCTAAAAAAGTTTATTTATATTTCTATCTGTATTAAAGTACAAAACTTCTTGGAACTATCATTTGGCATCAAAATTTTATTGAGTTGTTCTGCAGTTAATGAATAGCTTTTTTAAAGGAAACCTGAGTGACTGCAGACTTGCGTTAGCTATTCATGTCTCCCCCACACCTATAATAACGGCATAACAAAATCATAACAAATAGGATCAATAACTGACACTACATTTGTTACTTTACTACATTTAAAAGTAAGTGCAGAATCAAACCGGAAAAAGAGAGGAAATACATGCTATTACATTTTTCTGCCTTCCAAAGAGTTGTCATACGTGAGATCTGCTTTTGTCTGGTTTCTTTTCTGTGTCATGTTTTTGGTGACGATGTTGCTTGGGGTAAGATTGGGTGGGGATAAGTTCAGCCAAAATTAAAACAGAGGATAAACCTAATTTGATATCTCTAGTTCATGAACAGTGTTTTTTTTTATTTTCATGTATTACATTTATTATGCATAATAACTTCATCAACTAAGTAATGGTTTTGTGGCTAATTGACTGTTTCCATAGAACTTGAGTATCTTGGTAGTAGAATATAGTTGAATACTTGATGTATAAAGGGAATCAAGGTTTTTATTTAGAGTGCTAAAACATGCATCAGTAATCCAGATTTGTGTTTGTGTGTGTGTGTGTGTGTGTGTGTGTGTGTGTGTGTGTGTGTATGTGTGTGTGTGTGTGAGAGAGAGAGAGAGAGAGAGAGAGAGAGAGAGAGAGAGAGAGAGAGAGAGAAGCATTGTACATGGTATAGTTGAATTTTTCAGAAAGCATTTTTTCACAACATTTACTTGGCAATTGGCACTTTATACCCATTTTAAAACCCTTTTGTGTTTGCTTATTTGTTGGTGTGCTCATTAGAGATCACCAGTGTGGTGTTTTTGGGAAAGTAAGAGTGATCAGTCAGCTACAGGAATGAAAACCTTTTCTAAACATAAAACTCAAACTTAAGCAAAGAGCATGAAACTTAACAGGGTGTGGAAACACTACCATATTTAACTGACTTAAACAGTTCTCCTTTAACTAGAAACAAGGCAGGAAACACTCCTCTAAATATGGCATGAACACATCTAACTAGAGTGTGAGCACTTCATTTAACTAGAGCGTGACATCGACACTCTTAACTCTGGCATGGCATAAACACTCTTAACAAGGCACAGCACAAACACTCAACTATGGCGTGGCATAAACACATTCTTAACTAATGCAGGGCATACACACTCTTAACTATGACAAGACATGAACTAAGGAACAGGAAAACAGACAGAGCATGGCAACATCACAACCTGGCACGAATATTCATTCCGCGTCTTCTCTGTTAGTCCTTTCACCATTAGTCCTTTCTACACTTCGCTTCACTTTAACACTTTAATGCCACACGATGTGCGCATCAAAGTGAGAGATTTAAGTAGCCAGTCTCTTAATTGCCGACAGCTGGCAACATTTGACACAGCTTTAGCGTCCATGCGCACTTCAAGCATGTGCACGTGCGCGCTCTCAAGCTGCTCGTGCACATTGAGTGTACAAGCTGTACACTGTGAGTGTACAGCTTGTGTAACAGTGTAAATTTGCTGTCCCCTCAAAATAACTCAACAAACAAACATTACTGTCTAAACCGCTGGCAACAAAAGTGAGCCAGGACATAAATATTTCAGTGATGTATGCCTGCTGCAGTTATTCCAACCAGTGTTTACACATTTCAACAGCCTTATGAAGGACAACATAACATCAATCAGTTTCACAAGTGACATATGGAGTTCAAGTGTATGTCCCAAGTCCTAGAAGTAAATAACAAAACCCAATTAAACAAATTATACAAAAATATTATACTTGGTCATTTATTTATTTTTTTTAGGAAAATTATGTAATATTACATATCTGTGAGTGACAAAAATATGTGAAACTTTGCTTTCAGTATCTGGTTTGACTTCGTTGTGCAGTGATAACTGCAACTAAATGTTTCCAGTAACTGTTGATCAGTCCTGCACATCGGCTTGGCGGGATTTTAGCCCATTCCTCAGTACAGAACAGCTTCAACTCTGGGATATTGGTGGGTTTTCTTACATGAACTACTTGCTTCAGGTCTTTCCACAGTATTTCTATTGGACTCAGGTCAGGACTTTGGCTTGGCCATTCCAAAACATTAACTTTATTTTTTACCCATTCTTTGATAGAACGACTTCCATGCATAGGGTTGCATGACCCACTTTCTCTTGAGATTTAGTTCATGAACAGATGTTCCTTCAGAGTTTGCTGGCATAATTCAGAATTCATTGTTCCATCAATGATGGCAAGCCATCCTGACCCAGATGCAGCAAACACAGGCCCAAACCATGATGCTACCACCACCATGTTTCACAGATGGGATAAGGTTCATATGCTGGAATTCAGTTGTAGCATGATAGGCTATAGGCTTATCAGCCTTTTGTTGCAGGGAACGTTTGTTACTGTGACACATGTGACACTCGTCATTTACTAATGCCGTGTTGAGCGCATATATAAGTGATATACACAGACAGCTTAGGCGTGCGTCATTTCCTGGGATACCGCCCTGTTTCCTGGCCTGTGTTTGGAGGCTGCTGTGGCTCCTGTAGCAGCTTTTTTCTGCCTGCTTTCCAGAGATAGCTCCACTGTTTGAAGAGTGAGGAATATCATTACAACTGGTTCAGCACTGCTAATCTTTTTGTGTTTTGATTCCGCTGATCCGCATCTGCTTTTCGCTAGGTATGTATTTTGGCTGATTATTGTAACGGTGCACTGGCTGTTGTAGTGTGGTCATGGGAATTTGTATTTATTTTTTATTTTACTTTTTTAGCTTAGCATCATAGTTTGTGCATGTGGATGGTTACTGTTGAAGGTAGGCTGAGTATTCGAGTATCCTGTTATATCCAGAGTCCCGCAGCTGTTTAATGGTAGGTTAGCGTTCTTTAGCAATTTCTTTCTTTTTTTTATAACACTGAATCATTATATCAGTTGTATTTGCTGTCTGTATGGACTACAGGGGGAATTACTGTTTCCTTGCACTGGCATTATGGCTGCTTTGTTCATATTGTTCCTAGTTGTTGGCCTCGAGCATATTGTTCCTGTGGGTCTGGCCAAGTCTTCTTCCTGGATACTGTGTTTCTTAGTTTGTTTTTGTTGTGCTATGTTTTATTTTGTTTCCTTCGTTTTGTGTATTATACATTTGAAGCATCATAATTGAGTTTTTTTCGTTTGATACAACCAGCTAATTATTCAGTCTACTAATGGTAATGATGATGATGATGATGATGATAGTGAGTCTTTTTTAATCACATATAATTTAATAATTAAATTGAGTTTTTTCCTTTTCTTTGTATATTAACCTGGAACTCATTATTGTCTATTTTTGGTAGGATCATCCTGGTCTCAAATATTTATTAAATGTTTTAACAATATTAAATGTTGAGGTTGCATGTTAAGCTAACACGCAAAACATTTACGTGTATTGAAGCCTGTCGAAACTTACATGCCCTGTGATTCATGCTGAATTGTTATCTTCAGCAGGGCTACTATTTTGTGTGCTAACTGTGTGTGTGTCTTCTCTTAGGAGCTGCAGGTCTCCATAGGATTAAGGAGAGTGGCTGTCCTGTTTGTGGTGGTAGTGTTTCCTCACCGAATGCTGTGATTTGCAGTGTGCAAGCGGATTTTCTGCTGGTACATGTGTGAGTGGGGTGTGAAGATGGAGAACAATTTGCTTTCTGCCTAGCCTGCCCTTTAGGTAAGGTTGTAGCTCTGTGAGGGTGTTTGTTTTGTATAATGTGTGTTCAGAAGTTATTATGTGCATATTTTTATTGGAGGCTATATCATGTGATGCATTCTTTGGTTACAATAAAAGATTTGTGTATTTGACAACAGATACGAGTGTCACCACACTCCCCTCAGGTGGGAAACCTGTGCGTAGCCTTAGAGGCAAATTCTTCAAGTGAAATTCCCAGGGTGGTGTAGTATGGAATTAGTTATTTAATTACTTTCTAGTTAGGTAATATCTCCAATTCTGATTTGGTCTTGGGCCTCACCACTTGGTTATAATCAGCCAGTTCTACAAGTATTAGTACTGCTCATGGTACTCATGTTGCTGCAACGGCTAGACCTTCATTGGTTGGGGCCAGTGCTGCAAGCGCCGATAGGTTTGTTTTTGTACCTAGGGACCAGAAGGGGCCAAAATTCAGTGGTAAGTGGTATAAATATTAACAAGTGGGTTGATGAGGCACAGGCTTGTATGTGGGCCCACTGCCTGTCCACAGCAGACCAAGCTTTCTTCCTTTTTGATAATTTAGAGGGAGAGGATTGGGAAGAGATTAGGCATTGTCCTGAGTTAGAGAGAGAGGATCTGGCTAGGATCATTGTAGCACTCTCTAAGCTATATGATTGTTCACTGTCCAATGTAGCCTTATAGTAAGCCTTTTTCTCTCTGAGGCAGCAGGAAGCGGTTGTGTCTTTAAGCTACTCAAAATGCATTAATTTCATATAGACTGGCTGTTTGGCTATAGCATTTTGGATAATTGAAACTGGTATTTCATTTCAATTAAATTCTAGTCGAATAACACAGTACTATGCACATTAAAATTTTTATTGGCCTATTTTCTGCACCCAGCTGCATTTGATTTTTCTGTTACAGTAGGTGTGATGTGTTCAGCGTATGGATTTAGTTGACATGTAATGTTAGGTATGACTTGGTGTATTCTATGACAACCATTCTGTATTCTGTGACAGCCATTTGGTTGTGTTCACATTCGGGGACGTGTGTGCATGTGTGTGTGTGTGTAATGAATGTTTTTACATTTATGTTTTGACTCCTGTTTGTACTTGTTGATCGTCTGCACACAACCCTTCTACCATATTTTGAGGAATGTCGAAAACAATGTTGCCAGAAGGTCAAAATATTAAAATATTTGACAAGGTCAACGGAATTTGTCACAATATTTTGACATGAACAACGATAAATGTCTTGAATTAATGCATAGCAATTTGATATTTAATGTATTAGCATCAGGTATAATTTGTTTTTTTAATTATTGCTTTGCAGGTTGAATTTTTTAGCTACAAGAGAGAATACCTTGATGTATATAGTGCTTCTAAAAATTTACTTCAATTCAAATAAAAAATGTATTGGTCAAACACACAACCATACGCAGTACAATGTGCAGTGAAATGCGTTTTTACAACTGCCTGCTGACATAAAAACAGAATTTGCATAAAAAACAGAATTTACTTTGAAATTCTAAAAACTCCAAGTGTTTTTTTGTGGCTTGGTTTAAGAGGAAGTTAAGAAAGTTATTGTTTTTCCAATTACATAATCATTCCTCTCAAATCACATGTCAAAATTAGAAAACATTCATTCATTTTCAGAATTATAACCCTTTAAATGGCAGTTTCTTTACATGATGCAAAAATTGTCAAAGCTCAGTAACCTTTGACTCATATATATGGTGTGGCATTTGTGATTTCCAGTACAATATACTGTTCACACACACACAAAATTTTCAGTATACACATTCAAACCACAACTCTGATATCCATACAAACACATCCACACACTTATAGCTGCATCATTTATTCAGTTGGTCTGCAGTGCTCTATAATACAGCAGAATCAGATGGAATCAAAGGAAAAGCATGTATTTTCCCCATAGGCTAAACCTGAGAAAATAGTACACATTTCACAATTTTTCAGTTTTGAAACCTAGTCAACAAAGTAAAAGCCTATTAACACCTAATGCATGATTTTATTCTTAAACGTCACAGGGATTAAATATTGCAGTTTGAATGGGTTTCAGTGGGGACATTTTTGTCCTTACATACCTGAGTGTAACCATTTTGTGTACATAGTTTAAAATAAATTTATGAAAGCAAATGAGGGTGAAATCTTAAAATTCCAATAAAAAATACACACCTTTTGCAAAATGTAT
Source organism: Ictalurus punctatus (assembly GCF_001660625.3). Taxonomy (NCBI): domain Eukaryota; kingdom Metazoa; phylum Chordata; class Actinopteri; order Siluriformes; family Ictaluridae; genus Ictalurus; species Ictalurus punctatus. The sequence continues at coordinate 6,712,948 of NC_030420.2, read as the reverse complement.
GCTGTATGCAAAATGATTTTTTTTTTATTATAAAAAAGACAAAAATATCCATAAGGTCGCACAAGGATTAACTGCAAATGACCCAACAGCATAAACTTGTGAGAACATTTGGTCTTTTTATCCCAAACAGATGTAATGGCCTAAGGGAGTGTGAGGTAAAGACGAATTTGCTTGGCAACCCTGATCCATGTAAAGGAACCTACAAGTACTACAACACCACTTATGACTGCATCCGTGGCCGTAAGTAGTCTATAGAATTCAGGATGCTTACTACTAACACAGTGATACTGATCAAATACTGACATCCTCACAGTGACCAAGCCAACTCTCTGCAAACCTCTCCTGCAAAATTATGCAAAATATTAGAGGAGTGATGGTGATGTGCTTTAAGGCACAAGTGTGTCCATAAACCTCCATTTCTTCTTTTTGAGCCATTCCATGGTCGATTTGCTAGTGTGCTTAGGATCATTATCCTGTTGAAAGGTTCACTTTCAGGTTCAACTTCAACTTTTGGACAGGTGACCTCACATTATCTTCAAGCACTCTTTGATATGATGCAGAATTCATAGATGAATCGATGAAGGTAAGCTGTCCATCCCTGAGGCAGCGAAGCAACCCAAGGTCCCGAGAATTCGTTTTGCATCAGACGGTCTGCTTTTGGGCTGAATTTGCTGGGGTGGCTAGTCCTGGTCAATTGAAATCTGCACCATTTGTAGATGATTTTCCTTGTAGTGGAATGACGTATTTCAAATTTGGAGATCTTTTTAAATCCCACAGACATCCACAACCTATTTTCTGAAGGCCTTATAGAACTTGTTAGATCTTGGTATGATGACACCACACACCTCAATAACAAGTGTTGCAACAGATTTGAAATGGATCTATTTATACTGAGTACCAGGAAATAATGATAAAAAAAATACTTTGGACATCCGTGTACAAAAAACCCCTACTTGTCCCCAAGTTGGGAAAGGAAGGTTACAAGATTGGGACAAGGTTACTTTAAAAATGTATTCCATTATCTTCATAAAAATGTATTCAGTAACATAATCCAAATATCACAATATGAAGGTAATGTAATCTGATTATTTCAAGGTCACATTTGTAAATAAAGTCAAGAGAAAAGCAATATGATTTAATGTACTTTTATTTAGGGTTTATTTTAGAGCTTAAAACATGTACAATATTTTGATTTGTTTAATTAAATAAATAAATGTGTTAAATTTATTTGTATAACTGGTAAGAGAGAACAAGAACTACACAGCAAAATCCACAGAAACAAATCAACTCTATTGGCGTTAATTTCAACACTTAAAGTGTCCGGAGGGGTCCACACTCCACAGTGTCATTAGAACACTTTTTAAAGTGCTGGCATTTTAACACTTTAATAGAGTTCACATCAACTCTTTGTATAGTTGAAATTTAACACTACTCAACACCAGTGTGCAGTGTTAGAAATTAATTCTCATAGGAGTAATTCATAAACTCTCATAGTGTTAATTGCATACAATAAAATGAGCTGCCTCTAACACTATAAAGTGTTATTATTCCTTTCAGTGACATCACCAAATATCAGTGGAGTGTTGTGCAAAAACACCATGGCTGTATGGCATTCAAACACAGGTGTTTGCTCTCATCATCCATTTTCAACCCACTTGGTTTGTTTTTACGGTCTGTGTAAACACAATTAAAACTCTGTATCCTAGCTGACAATGTGTTCAAATAGACATAGTCCTGTTAAACTGTTTTTTTTGAGTACCTTGTTAAAGTTCATACAGTACCACACTGTGCCTTACAATGTTCCGTATGAACCTCTTTGGAATGGAAAATTAACCCAGAATGATCTTCAGTAAATATAGATTGAACTTCTTGCTTACTAATTAAACAAAACCTACAGAAATTAGTTGCACTGAAAGATTCCACAAATACCAGTAAGCCATTTAAAGCCAAATTATCTCCTGTTATTTGAATTACCGAGCCAAACAATGGTTGTTCAAAACAAGGTAGCTGTATGCCTTCGGTTTCTAAGATTTTCAGGTCATCAATAAGGGGCTTTAGTATCACATCAAAACCATATGTCTTAAGATCATCCATGTAAAATAGAGTGGCAAGACGTACATTAATCAGTACCGAGCTACACTTGGGTGGAAGATTTTTTAGAGTAAAATGGATACAATCAAGTTTGTGGATCCTCCTCTTGGAACCTAGAGGGTTCGCAGGTTCAAAATCATCGTAATTGAGTAGAATCTGTAAAGCATGCTTTTGCTGCGAGAACAGTGCATGGTTTTGGAAATACGACCCATCATTAATGTCTTTGTAAACTCCAATTCCACTCTGTTTGTCCTGTTAAAAGCTCTCTCTAACTTAGACTGTTTTTGAATATGGATTTCAGGGTATCCAGAATGGGTACATACATGCACGTGTCCATTACGGGAACAATGCCTGTAGTCCTATCTCTGCGCAAATCCATTCTCACCCCAACAACACATTCTTTAGGTGCAACTATTTCCCATTTCTTATCATAATATTTATGCCTCTTTGACTCAGTATTTAATGCTGAAAAAGGATTACCTAATTGATCAAAACAGTGTTCTATTCTTCTACAAGTGTCTGAACTTGTACTTTCAGGAGTAACAGTTTTAAGAACTGCATCTCGTGCTTGGATTTTAACATCATTAACAACTTCTTCCACTGAACAAACAATTGTTTGGACAGCACTTTCAGAAAGACCTGATGCTTGCAAATGAGCAACAATTGATCCACTCATTGAAGCTGACTTGAAGTGGCAACAGAATGTTGGCGATCATTTGAACATTCCGCCTCATTCTCCCTGAGTGGAAAGATCCTGATTATGGATCAAGAGATTGATACTAGTGTGACTATGTACCTTGCTGAGGTGTTTTCGGAAGCCACTATGAATACAAAATGATAACAGGCAACCTGGCTCTCCACATTTTAAATGTAAATTTTTTCTAGGATATAAACCATGTTGAAATTTTAAATGTTGCCAAAGAACCAAACAAGTTCTGAGGTGTGCTTTACATACAAACATATGAACATCTTCAAGGCTGTTAATCTCACTGCAGCAATTGTGCTTGAAGTTCTTTAACATGCGGGCTCTCCTTTGCTCTTCCAACATCGATGTTATAGATAGTGGTTTGGATAAATGTGTAGAAATCACAAAGAGCTTCATCATATGAGAGACTGAAGACATAGTGAGCTTTGAACAGTTAATCAAAAGATGCCACTGATGTGTGCACCTTACATGGGATCGGTTTTTGGTTGATAATAACGTAGAACTTTACGTAGAATAACGTAGATCTGTTACTAGGAGAATAAAAAGTGCAGTACATTGCGATAATACAATATTAAATAGGCATGGAGATGATTTTTGTTTGCTGACAGAACCATTTTTGTAATTCATATGCTAACACTACAGCACTTGCAAACTCTTTATTTAGAGAATCTATAATATTGCATGTTCAACTACAGTGATAACAGCATTAAATTAAAAAATATTCCCATAAATAAACTACAAACCTTCTTGAAGGAACTTCTCAAATTGAAAGAGTTCATCAGTCTATGGAACTTTAATATATGTCTGAAATCCTCCTATCTCCACTTTCGCCAGCATTTCCTGTAAACGGATAGAGAATAATTATTTCTTAATCAAGCCAGGCCAACACAGTCCAAATAGGAGGCAAAGTTATAATGGCTCTCTAAAACAAGACATTGTTACACAAAAGTGCATTCCGCGATGTGAATTCATGTCAAAACATGCAATAAACACGTCAGCAAATTTAGCACATTTTCTGTCTGTTAGGTAGATTATTACTTGCTTATGAAAAGTGAGACGGAAACTGATAATTTGAGGACAGTCGCATTCATTTGTCAGTTGGTTTGGCTGTAATTCCTGCACCTCGATAGATTAACATTGTTCATTTCGGAGGCGGACGGACAAGCTCTTTGTGCACTAGCGCCAACTCTCTCGGGACTGCCATAACGTTACCGACCTGCCCGCTTCCCATTGAAAATGAACTGAATACTAGCGGTGTGGCTTCCTATGTGAAAATGCCTTTAGTATGCATGAAAAACCTCATTGTGAATGAGTCCTTCAAATTTGCTTTCCTAACTTCAAATTAACTACTCACACATGTCTGATAATCTGAATTTAAGTTTGATATGCCCATATCAATATCTTTGCTTCCATGCAGCTAACACGTGGGGGCAGGTTCTTGTCTAACTTTAGCTAATTAGCTAGCTAATTTTAACTGTTCTCTTATTCAAAAGTTTGTTAACATAACGTAACATCACATAATTGACATTGGCAAACTTTGCAAACTCAGCGAGATTTCCATTTAGTTCACTTATAGACCAGTAATCAGAAACCGTATGAAAGTAGAAGAAACAAACGCTAGCTAATGTTAGCTTGCCAGATACTTAATTTGCAGCTAATGATAACGTTAGCTAACGTTAACATTAGGTAATGTTAGTTTGTCGGCTTTAGCTTTACTGTTGCTCTTCCTTGCAGTGACTATAAACGTCATACCAAAGTCTAAATACGTATTTTCATCTGTATATAACAATAGCACGCATTGGGTCATCTAATAAACTGTTACTTACCGACACAATGCGAAAAGTCTTCTTCCACAAAATATCCTTCCTTCCACCTGCTGTGCATTCCACTAGAGTTAAGGGAGGGGTCCTAACTCCTGCCAAAAGGACGGACGAATCAGTGACCAGTCTGATCTAGGTCAGTCACTCCTAACACTGTCAGAGTTGATTTCTAGAAAACAGTTATAACACTCCATTTTGACACCAACTCTTTCATGGTACAGTGTGAAATCTAACAGATTAGACAACATACAGAGTCAGATCAATTCCAAGCAGAGATAGATTGACTCTGTTCATCAACACCAAAAAGCTAACTCTGCTCAATTTGTGTGTATATGAGTAAAAAAGATATCAATTGCATGACAGCTGCTTTTCTTTTGATTTCAAAAGCGCATTAAATTAAAAAGATTAAAATTAATGAATGAGAGAGTGCATCAAGCTATAGTGTAAACAAGGGGAAATAGTAATCATTGTTGGAAAGAGTGATTCTATATAGATGAGGGAAAGATAAGACAGTAGCTAACAGAGTGGAAAAATAACAAGTCCCTGGTGTGAATATCTAGATTACAGAATATAGCAGAAATGGAAGAAGAGTGGCCATATGTAAATTGGAATTGGGTTGTAGGAGTAAACTGAAGAATAGATCTAGGCTATTGGAGTCCTGACTGGATGAGTCTTGTTCCCAGTTTTCCTCAGTATACGGTGTTAGGCTGGCTATTGGCAGGCTAGTGGAATGCTTCCTAAGAAGAGGGGTAGACATAAATTTAGGGGAGCATAAATTAAGTGTAGAAGCAAGAGGGACAAGAACGCATTTTTAGGGAGAGCTGGTATGAGGATTATTAGGAAAATGCTTCTTTAACTGAAGAAAAGGAAAAGTCATTACTTACTAAGCATAACACAACCCACTAACTTAAGGACGTGAGTATAGAGTGATCATATGTAAATTGGGAGGCTATAGTGAGAAGAAACTGGAAAAGTCCTTTCTGGGTGATGCACTTGTGAAACTAGCAGAGGCAGATCAATTAATAACTTTGGATAATGATACCAATACGAGTGCAATAAACGCTTACCTACAATTTGAATTTGAAAGATAAAGAGTAAAGAAGTAGCTGGAAGACAGTTAAATAATGCTGAAATTAATATATTTACAGAAACTGAACAAAAATGTAAATCATGTTTGTGTCATGTTTATGAAGTGTCTGAGTTCTTTTTTGAGTGTGGTACAGGCAACTTGATTGTCTGGTGGTTTAGGTAAGGGAGGATCAAGTAAGAGGTTCAGAATTTAAGTGGATAAAGTTGTACTAGAAAGGTGAATGAAAGGGAATATTAACACATTTTTGGAGATAGAATCAATATGAGGATTTATTAGGGCAAAGATGTCCTTTAATCAAAGAAACAAAAGACAGAGTTGAAAAAATAAAACTATTATAAAGCAATCAACTTGTTTTTTTTTTATTTGGCTTTTAGATTTGTAATCATTTAAATGTAATTATAATTGTGAAGTAGCATATTAACATTTTATAGTGTTAGAGGCAGCTCATTTTATTGTATGCAATTAACACTATGAGAGTTTATGAATTACTCCAATGAGAATTAATTTCTAACACTACACACTGGTGTTGAGAAACTAACACTTGAGTAGTGTTAAATTTCAACTATACAAAGAGTTGATGTGAACTCTATTAAAGTGTTAAAATGCCAACACTTTAAAAAGTGTTCTAATGACACTGTGGAGTGTGGAACCCTCCGGACACTTTTAAGTGTTGAAATTAACGCCAATAGAGTTGATTTGTTTCTGTGGATTTTGCTGTGTAGTTCTTGTTCTCTCTTACCAGTTTTACAAATAAATTTAACACATTTATTTATTTTAATTAAACAAATCCAAATACTGTACATGTTTTAAGCTCTAAAATAAACCCTAAATAAAAGTACATTAAATCATATTGCTTTTCTCTTGACTTTATTTACATATGTGACCTTGAAATAATCAGATTACATTACCTTCATATTGTGATATTTGGATTACATTACTGAAAACATTTTTATGAAGATAATGGAATACATCTAAAGTAACCTTATTCCAACCTTGGGGACAAGTAGGGTTTTTTTGTACAAGGATGTCCAAAGTATTTTTTTTATCATTATTTCCTGGTACTCAGTATAAATAGATCCATTTCAAATCTGTTGCAACACTTGAAGAATTAGCTTCAGTCTCAACACATCAAGAATCATGATGCTCTTCCTGAAACTCAGCCTCTTCACCTGTATGTATTTTTCCATGCTTTTCCATATAAAATCCATCTGTATCGTAACAAGAGAAACAATGAACACAATTTCTGTTCTTCTGAGAGTAAGTTATATGCATTTGCTTTACAGTAATTATTTCAGCTCCTGGCTTAATGGTTTCTGGAGGTAATATTTAAATGCATTCAGACAATAACATTTGAAATAACCTAATATATCAGAAAAGATTCTCAGAGAGCCTAAGCAAATAATGATGTGTGACTAATCTCTTTTTTCAGAGAATATGATTACCTGTTACAGTGATGTCCAAAGACTCACGTGTGGTATGCTTAAATGTCCCACATTTTCCAACAGCATATAGTGTAATAAGCCTATGATAGATGTGAATGAAAACATTTTATTATTATAGGAAAATAGACATTTCAATACTGTGAAAAAAAACCCTGATTTTTCACTCAAACCTCAAATTATTTTCTGCAGTTATACATTTGTACTTGAATACTGTTGCTAATCATAAAACACAAAGTGAATATAAATTCAACTTTTACACAATGCAAATTTGTAAATTTGTACAGTGGAACCTCGGTGTTCGAACGCCCCTGAGCTCGAATAATTCAGTGTTTGAACCGAATTTCTCGAGTAAATTTTGACTCGGTGTTAGGACAAATTCCGCCGCTCAAACCGCTAATTCGAACCTCCCGCGCTCTTTGTGGTAGTGCAGCCGGCGAGGTGTCTGTTGGGGGATGAGTCACTGCCACAACGCTCCCAGCAACCACTCGTACATCTCCCACGCGCATCAGTTCTTCACAGAAGCTTGTTCCGTTCGGTCGTGCAAATATTGCCTCTGAGCTTGAACATTTCAGTGTTCGAACAGCCTATTGGAACAGATTAAGTTCAAACACCGAGGTACCACTGTATATTATAGGAATATATTATAATATATTTATATGTCTTCAGAAACTGGACTGATAAAAGTGAAGTCTACTGTGTACGGCCGTACGAACAGCATAACCTGTAATACTAATCGTCCCTTTTCTGAGGTTACTTTTACCAACTGTGCCTTGAGGATTACCACTATCGCTGATAGGTACAGTGTCTTGTTAGGATATATATACAGCTAAAGTTAATATATGCTATATAATGTTTTATAATATAATAGTTTATAAATTTTCTGCAACATAAAAAATGTCCATGGCCAGTTTTGTAACTGTAACAAAGTGCATATGTATATGTATACTATATTTATATCTGTATGTAGGGGTGTAACACAATTAAACTATGTATCTGTTTAGTGCTCCAAATAGATGCATTTGTATATGCATTTAAACGTGAAGTGGGCATTGCCTAAATTATTTTTTTGCCCCTGAAAACCCCTGGGAAGGTGGGAAGGGTGATGGCGAAGGGGGTGTGTGTGAAAATGGGGGGTACAAGGGGGTACAAAGTGTGAAAATGTTGACCAGTAATATACTACGGCTATTTCACTATTATTTTTCCAAGTACACATGGGTTGAATGAAATGAGGCTGTGGGATCTGTGTTTGATATTCGCGTGTCTGAATGTGTTCTATACTGTATAAGATTTACTCCTATGTAATGAATATAATTTCACGATGAAAGAGTTTGAACTGCAGATGTTTGCTATTTATTTCAAATTCTGATGTAACCCAACACCATAACCCTGGTGAAAGCATTTGGTCTTTTTATCCCAAACAGATGCAACGGACTAAAAGAATGTGAGTTAAAAACTGATTTACTTGGCAACCCCGACCCATGCTTTGGAACCTACAAGTACTACAACACCACTTACGACTGCATCAATGGCCGTAAGTAGGCTACAGAGTGGGGTGTGTGAGATTTGTTATAGAACGCTTATAGAATTGGCATCACAATGCAGGATGAAGGATTCTCACCACTAACACACTGATACTGGTCCAATACTGGCATTCTCATAGTGAACAAGCTCACTCTCTGCAAACCTCGGCTGCATGCTTTAATACACAAGTGCTGTCTGTATTGATGTGTAACAACTGAACTGTGTCATGTCAGTTGACCAAAGGTGCGCTCATAGCATTTGATCAGAATACATGTCGAATGCAACCTAATACTGATTCAGTGTTCGGGCCTGTCTCAGTCCCTGTATATAACACATATAGACACATATATACATATATATAATGTAATATAATATAATATGATTAATGTCTAATACAGGTAATGGGTGAGGAATGCTATGAATACTTACAGTGCTTAGTATTTTGCTTTATTCTTATTTTTATTCTCCCTCTTTTTCATGTCATACTCTCAGAAGTTTTCTAGAATTAATTCAGATCAAATTAAAAAAAAAAAAAGAATTAGGCTTTATATTTTTATATCTCTCTTTTCTAACTATTTTTTTAATTCACTCTCTCAATTACTGTAGAATATTTTCAATATAGTTTATCAAAACATTCCTGATTTTTCCACTGTGTATATTTAAAATATAGATGCCCATAACATACTAACCTCTTGACACTTGATTTTTTCTCTATTCCTGAAGTTTTGTTTTTTAAATAATTATCCATGGTGGTTATCCAGATTATTTTGTTTCCTTTCTCTAGATCGTGTTGTGATCTGTGAGCAAGGCTACAGCACACTGGACTGTGGTAGGAACTCTTTCTCCGTACAGTTGGGCTGCTGAGCGTTTTATTATATTTGATGTTGCTGTTGATCCACAGCAGGTTTATTTTTGTCTCTGTGCAGGAAGTGATTCTATTGAGATCATAAATGCAAACTATGGGCGGGGAAATTCTAGAACCTGTTCAAATGGAATCCTCAGTTCTCAGACCCAGAACACCAACTGTTACGCTCCAAACACACTCTCAATTGTGGCTGCAATGTAACTTCAACTGTTTGCTTATTTAAATATCTTACTTACTAGAAATAGTGAAATTTGGTGAAAGTGGCCATGTTAACATCTTATTTTCATTTTAAAGGTGTAAAGGAAAGAAGACTTGCACTGTAGAAGCTTCAAACACCATCTTTAACGATCCTTGTGTTGGGACTGTTAAATACCTCACTGTGTCCTACATCTGCACTAGTGAGTAATCTGCTCTCCCTAACACTCTGTCCTTTTTTTGTTCTTTTTTCTTTTTTTAAACTTTTTTTAAAAAAAAAACATTAAGTAAACAGGAATAACTAAATTAATAAAAGTAGCCTAAGGTAAATAACTTTAAAAAAACAAAAAACATCAAATTGGCTAGGGCAAATAAGTATCAGAAAACATTGGACCTAGCCTAAGTTCCCACCAAAGATGTTCATCATAAAATAAAGTATTTACAAAGAACATTTTTCAGCTTTCAGGTGGCTTCAGTGTGTTCGAAGGTTTTTGTGTAAGATTTCTGGTCTGCAATATCCGGTTGTTCTAACTGGCTAGCTTATATTTATCAAAGCATCTATCAACACTGCCATATAATGTCTTATTAACGTTAATAGGCATGGATTCATGAGAAAATGGTAAAGTATGTGCAGTTAGAGGTTGCCTTAATAAGTGGCACAAACAAAATACTTTTCTTAGTTCAGGTGTGTTTTGACCATAAACTGCACCCAGAGGTGAATATGGATATCAGGTGCCAGTGAAACACCATCTTGTCAGGAGGACATTAACACATTACAATAACTTAAACTGCATCTGACTTTTTTTTAAGATTAGATCTCTAACAGTTAGGCGGGTTTGACATTTGAATGATTCCTGCCCATGTTCACAAACCTCCACCCACAGTATCTATGGTGGTCCATAGAATAGAGTGTCTATAAAATGTCTGTCAGGAGGCGCATCCAAACATAAACAAGGGGTACTGTATGTCTCAATCAGCTCCTTTGGTCAGTAGTCAGGGCACTGATCAGGGAGTTGGCCATTTTAAGGGCTGTTTCAATCGCCAAATCCTACCAATGCACTGGAAGTTTGCTCCCTAAAAAAATCCCGCAATACACTGAAAAAACCAGGGAGCATCAATTCTCACTATGTTCCCTTACTGGAAATTACATGATGTTTTCTGAAGCCTCTCAGCTCGAAAAAAATGGGGTATAAACTCTCAGCCGACTTCCAGCTACAAATGTAAGTAGCTTGTAATCATTGTTGTGGCTCTCAAATGATGACTTACACTAGCAATTTTAACTTAATTTGATGTTCTATATATGGTTTGTTTGAGTCTAATGATTAAGTGTTTAACTATTGCACCTGTAAGCTAGTTGCTTGAAAGCCCAGTGGTGTCCAGTATCCCTAAACAGAAGCTAGCAAAGACAAGGATTAAATTTTTTCATGATTTCTCTGATATAAATATGACACTGGCCAGCTAGCAAGCTATTCTATTCATGACAGTAGTTTGCAGAGTCAAATAGCTATGCTCATAATGTAGAATTAACAGCAACAAAACACACAAAAAAAATTGTACCTGAATAAATGTAAAGGTTTTCTATTTATATTTCTGCTTGTGTTGAACCATTCTTGGAAAAGATTAAGTATTTTTAGTTAATGAACAGTTTTTATAAAGAAAACCTGACTAACTGCAGACGTGAGTTAGTTGTTCATATCTAGGATTTGAATTCAGACCAGCTGAGTGGTTGTCCAATGTTCAACTGATGTGCCACAGAGAAGGGGGAGTGATGCAGAGCATGAGCAGGCTTGAGTGATTGGTGAAGCCGGGGCACCCACACCCGAATCTGAGGTCTCAAGCTCCATGATGAAGTGCCAAGAGGAATCAGGTTAGATCAGCATAGGGGCAGAGGTGAATAGCTCTTGGAGCATAGTGAATGTGGCCTCTGCCTCAGGAGTCCACATGAAGAGAGTAGAAGTATAGGTAAGCCTAGTGAGAGCTGTTACTCGGCTGTAGTCCCTGATAAAGAGGCGGTAAAACCCTGCTTTATGGTAGTGGATCTGTGTCGCTCAGTAATGGCCAGGATCTCCTCATGGTCAGCTCTGACTTGTCTGTGCTCAATGACACAACCCAAGAGCAGGTCAAACATCATAAGGCTGCAATGCAATCATAAGGCTGGTGGCAAGGAAAGGGCCCAGTTCTTACTGAAGACCTCTCCCAGGTCATGGTACTCAGCAGTCATGGCTGAGAGATCAGGTGGAGACAAAGCTCGTGGGGATTTGCTCACTACAGCAGAAGGTAGTTCCAACTGCAGGCAGGAGGAGAAGGCAGGTAACCAGGAAGTGGCCCAGTTGACCACAATAGATGCACTCGCCCGCTTTGAATCTTCTTTGAATCTTCACGCTCTAGGAAGGGACACTAGGAAGGGGGAAAATAGGAAAACACACAGAAATACACAGGGGATATGGCCCGGACCATGACGTTGTACAGTTTAACTGTTTAACTTTACAGCTGAATACCCCTAAAGGTCTGATCCTACATCGAGCCCTGTTATACTCATTTTCACAATTTTTTTAATTAAATTTTCTAATTAAACATGTAAGTTATGTCCAATTACCACACAAAACAACTCTTTCTTTAAATTACACAATGAATCTGTTTCCTGCAGGGGAAATTGTGACCTGTGAATCAAGTACTGCTACACTGAACTGCGGTTTGTAAACCTTTTATTTCCCTATTAATTACCATATACCTATTACATTATACAACATATGTATAATAGCATTACATTGCATACAAATTATTATATAACAAAGATTTAAACTATAAATGCACATTCTAGGCGCTGAGTAGTGGTCTAGAATCTAGAATTCTCTCAACACAACTTTGACCTTTCCTCGCCGCTTTTTTTTAAATTTTATTTTTTAAAGCTACTTTCTCCAAATTGTTTAAATTTATTAGGAATTTAACCTAAGCCTCCTATATCATAGAAGTGTATCTCTTTAATGTACTATCATCATTTACTTTTTAAAAAAAAAAAAAAAAACATTATCTTTATAATAAAATAGACTTAAGTTGAAAAAACAATTAAATATACTGAAGTGTACCTCCTAAATTGGATTATTTATTCAAGTGTAGTTCCTTACACCTCATTGAAGTATAATTTTTAATGTACTACTTTAAAAATATGTTTTGAAAAATACAGAAAAGTATTTTAGCTGCATTTCTAGAAATTGCAAGAAATGAAAAATGTATTTTTATTGTTCTTTATATACTTGAAGTATAATATTTATGCATGTAGGTATGCTTTATTTTCACAAGGGGGTGAATAATCTGTATATTTATTTTCATTTTGTTTCCACATATCAGTGTAAAATTAGTATCATAACGTATACACATTTTGTTATATGACTACAGGTTGTACATCTTTGCAGATTGTTACGTTCCCTTATTTTTTACCCATTATGTTATGTTATGTTGTTCTGTTTTATTACATGACATATTATATAATAACATTTACATTATCTACTACCTATTATAGATTTTAAGACAATATCCCATGTTCTAGGAAAGTAGTGATGAGTGTTATAGCTAGCAGATCTAGCATTCATTCAACACAACTTTGGTCTTTTCTCACTGCTTTTCTTTATAGCTGCTTATTTTTAATAGCCTATTTTTCCTTGTGATAAATTCAACTAACTTTAGGTGCTCACCGTATAAAGATCATCAGCGCTAACTACGGCCGAACCGATTCCACCACATGTTCTTCTGGACGACCTGCCAGTCAGACTTCCAACAAAAACTGCTATACACCTGATGCACTAAATAAAATTGCAGCTAGGTAACAGAAGTATTAAGTGAAGTGTGATCTTTATCAGTATCACTTAGGATTGTTTTCATTAAAAATACATTACTGATATCTGTGGAGACAATTCAAATGAAAACCTGTTGTTTTGCAGATGTGAAGAACAGAGCAGCTGCGAGGTGCCTGCTACAAATGTCGTCTTCTCTGACCCCTGCTTTGGCACCTATAAGTACCTGACAATTGTGTACTCCTGTGTCTAACTGTGAGTTCCTCTCTCTCAAAGATCTAATGAACATGACTCAGCCTATACTGAGCCCTAGATAAATCCTATATTACTGTCTTGGTGCTACAGTGCTGATGAATTATTAATTCTGGGTGGTCAGAAAGTATTCAGTAAGTCAGATGTAATTTAAATCACAAGTTTATATAAATACACTTGTTTCTATCGAAACAGCTCATTCACAGGGACATCTAGGAGGGGCGCTCCATATAATCAAAGGCTAGTAATAACAGATTTGTAAAAATGTAAAAAGACATTTAGTCATTGATATAGTGAAGGTTTTTGTACAGAGATGTTTATTTAACATTTATGAGTGTTAGCACTTTGCAACACAGGAAAGTCTTCAGGACAGAGAAATTTCTGGTCACAGGCATTCCACAGCAGCATTAAATGTAAACATAAAATTTTAATATCATGACACGTTTAATAATAAATTTAAAATTTTAATCATGCTATGGTATTAGAGGAAAAAAACATTTTGCTGTCATTGGAAAATAATCAACTTCGTGGTGGTAACAATAACCGCACCACGTTACACCACCCAGTCAGTGAATAATTTCCTGTAACAGCACGCTCTGTCATGTTTTATTCAGTACATATATTCATATAGTGCAAGAACATGTAATTAATTTAAAAGGCAAGATAGCAGTAGAGTAAAGAGGTAAATAGGAACAGATACAATTATAAAAAGTGACCAAACACTAATATCCATGTTAATATTTTATTAAATATAAAACAATCATACAACACAATACAGACTTTATATACAATTATTATGAACGTTTCTATTAAATGAAAGATAAAAAAACAAAACATTCTAATATGTACAATATGAAAGTTCTTTCTATTTTTATTTACAGAATAACTTTAGGGATTCCAGATTTCTCTCCAGTGGCCTCCCTTTAGTCTGAAAAGATACACTGCAGGAGTCTTGGTGGTGGTATACTTAATATTTGCATGGTATATAGTCAACTGCTGTGAAGAATTTATTTCTTGAACTTAATTATTTGCTTTTACATGTAATCACTTCCTCTTGAACTAATCCACTTTGATAATGATTGTGCAATAAATATTCTAAATGTCAGCATAACATGGATGAGAGATGTGTGAATACATGTGCAGGGACAGTTCATTAAATATTTTTTTATTATTGAAGAAACAGTGATGATACTGTACACCTTCAGGAGAACAAAATGAGCACTTACATAAAACTTGTAACATATAAACATGTAACAACAACAAAAAAAAGGGAAAACAGTAGATGACAGTAGACTATACCTCAATAATATTACCAAAATCTTTGTTTACACAAATTTAAGGGGCATGTACTGCAGTTTGAGGTTTTCAAACAAAAGTAGATGGATCGTAATGTTGCTCAAGCAAGATAATTCAGCCTTTATTGTTTGTAATATTTATGACTGTAATTCCCATTCTGCTAACAATTTACTCTTTTCTCAGATAACTTCTGAAGCGAAAAAAGTACTTAAATACCCAGATTCCATTGTAATTTTAGGCAGTGATTTCAATGAATGCTAGGGTAACACACTGGACAGATTTCCTCCCAGGAGAAATGAAGGCGTACATATACCTGATAACATTTTATCATTATGTGCTGATCTATGTAATTCCTGGCATTTTTCTACCCTGAGTTCACTTGGTCTAATAGGAATATGTCTTCAAAATCTAGAACTGACCTTTTCTTAGTTTCCTCATCAGCTCTTCAATTTGTTAAAAGTGTGTCTCATTCATTTGCTCCCTTTTCAGATCATAAACAAGTACATTTTAAATTGGGCAGCATTATTAATGAAACTCCAACGTTACATGGTTACTGTAAATTTAATAATGCTCCCTTAAAGGATTCTTTCTTTAATGATAGTATTATTAAGAATTTAATTAATGACATTTTCTGAAAACATTAAAGAAAATACTACCTTTTACGGTAACCTTTATATTAAGAGTGCCCCAATTGATCGGTCGCCAATCATTATCGGCTGATAATCGCTTTAAATAGTTTCATCAGTCTCTATAAAGGTTGATCCAGAAGAACCAATCAGATGATGCAAAACTTGCGAGACATTTTAACATTTTAACACCACCAACCTCATCAGATATTTGAAGATTAGTCACGTAAAGGAATATGAGCAGTTTTCAAAGTTAGCTAGCACGAAGAGAGAGTGGCGTAGTTCAGCAACTCAGGCACCACTCACTCAGCTGTCGGTAACAGACATTTAGAAGACAGCAATCCTACAGCAAGGGCTGCAAGAAGCATAAAGAAATATTAGACAAAATAATGGAATTCATATGCCTTGATCACAAGCCGCTATCTATTGTGGAAGACAAAGGGTTCCGGCGACTCATGTCCTACTTGGATTCACGTTCACTCTGCCAGGGCGTAAATATTTCACTGATGGTATGCCTGCTGCAGTTATACCAAACAGTGTTTACACATGTCGACAGCCTTATGAAGGATAACATAACATCAATCAGTTTCACTGAGTCACAAAGTGACATTTGGAGTTTGCGTGTATGTCCCATGTCCATGTTGAGCCTAACTGCGCAGCTTATTAATCAAAACTTAAATAAACAGTTGTCAATTCATGATACTTTCTCATCTCTTAATTTTAATACTTAATATACATTGTTGTTAAATATAGTTTAATAAATAATGCTACATGATAAATAGAAGGCTTCAAAAAGACCCTGTGATCGGTATTGGTATCAAATGATACAGCTTCCAGCAATCGGGGATTGGTGATCGGCCCCAAAAATCCTGATCGGAGCACCCCTACTTTATACCTCTGAATTAAATATGGATAAGACCTCACGCTTGCGGGGCAGTACTGGTGACTCTTCATCCACACATACAGCGATTCGTAGGGACAAAGTGACCAGAAACCATTAATATTCAATGAAAGCTGGCAACTAACAGTGACATGAGTGATAGTGACCATTGGTGACTAGATGTGGGTGTGTCCAGTGATGCAACAAAGTTGAGAAAAGTTTAACTTTATGCAAATTTGGAGAGACTTGGTGCAGCAACTACCAATGGGAGTGAAACAGCTACTAGTGATAGCTCAGTGGTTATGACAGACTCGGAAGATTCAGCACCAAATCTGGCAAGTGTCATCTTCAGAGTAAGCCTCAGAAAAATTATGAAAAGAATTTTGAATATTCCAAACAGTTTGTCTGTACTGGGACAACGAACCTGACAGTAAAGCCTGCAAAAAGGATGTGAGGCTGTACCTAACCAACAAATTTGTGCATTGACACAAATGTTGCTAGGCTCTTCAGGACCATGACCTGACGCTATGCAACAAATTGTGCCATCGCCACCTACTGGTCAAAAGTAACACTAACGTGCTAAAATTGCTTACATCTAACTGCCATTTTTGCTGCTATTCCTCCACATTTTGTCCAATCTTTACCAAATTTGGCTCACATCATCTTGAAACCTGTCTAAACTTGCAAAAAGTGAGGAGAAAGACCAAGACTGATGATAAAAAAAAAATTACCTGAAATGTTTTTAAACTGCAAGAATAAACTATTTTGTTTTAGGTCAGAGCAGTAGCAATCCCGACCACAGGTCAAAGTAGGAACAGTCAGCACCACAGGTCATGGCAGTAGGGGCAGCTGCAGCAGCAATGCCATTATCGTAAAAACATGAGAAAAATAAATAAATAAAACTTTACTATAACACTTTCCCAAATTCGGGTGGGGAATGAGGAAGCTGGAGACAGGCTTGGAATAACTCAAGCTGGAGACAACTTGGAACAGCACTCGAGCACGTTCCCATTTTCACATTTAGGCTCAACTATAGGAAGTGTATTTTATTTGTTAAATGACTTTATTTTTATCGTATTTTAATGTGTATTCTGTGTATCTACCAGGTTATGCTGGTAAGGGAACACGAGGCGAGCTCCAGGGTATTCTACCCAGGATTGTGCAGTTTCTCATGCATGCATTCCAACTGTGCTAATGAGTAATGTCATTGTATATGCAGAGAAAACGCATGCTTTTTTATCACTATGGACTGTAAATATATGTAAATATATTTGTAAATATATTTAGCTGACCAAGCTAACAGCAATGAATTTACCTCAGCGTGTTAACACTGCCCTCATTAAATTGCTAATTCAGGTAACTTTCCTGATGTGCATTTCACCTTAGTGTGGTTGCTTTAATCTGGTGGTCCCTTTAAGATTTTTGTGTTTATGATGAAGTTGAAGGTTATGACAATACCAACATGGCTGATGTAGTATGTCCAGGATTGTATTGATACTATACACGTATACTGATTAGTACGTACTGTTTCAACAGCCATGCCGTAGGTACTGCATCGACTGCACTATATGCTGTCACAGTATGCAACTTTGGACACATCCCATGTCTGTTCAAACTTTTTATTTCCAATCAAAATGTGGGACATAATCACAAGTTGCGGGATGGGGGACATACTGATTGGGAAGGAATGAATAGAAAAATGTGGTTTGATGCTGTCATGTAGGGTAGTAAAGAGAGAATCGGGAATACCAAACCAAAATGACATGTTTTTCACAAGTCTCTGTCTTCAAGTCCAAATCTTGAGTCAGTTGTTTACGACTCCAATCAAATTGCAAGTCATTTTTCTGCACCTTACATTTCCATACTCGAGTTTCCATCTCTGCCAGTAACTGAAAACAAAATGCTTGCACTAAAGCCACTCCGTTGACCCGCCCAGAAAACATTATAATTGCAAATGTATGAATTTCTAGGTCAAACATTATGGTTCCTTATAATTAGATTAATTACAAACAATTTCACTGGAATTTAGACAAACAGCAATGACTGAATACTTGGTGCAAATGTTTCACTATAGGGGTGGGCGGTCTTATCCGGAAAGTGCAGATGTGGGTGCAGGTTTTCATTCCAACCAAGCAGAAGCCACACCTGAATCTATTGAAAGCCAAGATCAACTGATTAAACAAGTGGAATCAGGTGTGCCTCCTGCTTGGTTGGAATGAAAACCTGCACCTACACTGGCCTAGATAATGTTGCACCAAGAGTTGAAAAGTCAGTACTTGAGTGCTTGTTTTATTGCAGGAATTTGTCCTAACCACAGTACCTTTGATTGCTTTCTCTGGGCTAATAAATCAGATGGGGAAGTACCAAACTAGAAACTTTTTAAGCAGATAAGAACCCCTATACAAAGAGTATGGGAACAGATACATCTTGAAATAAATAACGCTTAATATTTGGCTGCATATCCCTTGCTTGCGATAACTGCATTAAGCCTTTGACTCACTGACATCACCAAAGTATTGGTTTCTTGTTGTGTTGCTTTTCCAGGCTTTTACTGCAGCCTCTTTCAGTTGTTGCTTAATTTAGGGTGTTCCTCCCTTCAGTCTCCTCTTCAAGAGGTGAAATGCTACTCAATTGGGTTAAGGTCCAGTTATTGACTTGGCCAGTCTAAAACCTTCAGCTTTTTCTCCCTGATAAAGTCCTTTGTTGTGTTGGTGTTACAATTTGGAGGTGGAGACAGATGCAAGTGCAGATTTTCAGTTTTAATGAAGATGCCTAACAAAAAGCAAAACAAGAGCTATGAACAGCAAATGAAACACTAAAGTAAGAATTAAATATTAACAAAGACCTTGAATACAAAAATAGTATCAACCGCAACAAATGACAAATCTAGGAGTGCAGTGCAAATTGTGGCTATATACACATAAGTGCTCATTAAGTGAATGTGATTCAGGTGTAGCACCCAGGTGTGGGTTATCAGCTTTAGCAGGGTGAAAAGAGAGACGTCCAGTGGAACAGGATGGCAGAACTTAATCGGCCTTGTCAGCAGACTCTGGTGTCAGCAGTTTTTGGCGTCAGCAGAACTTGGTTGGCGTCAACCTCAGACAGGGACTGGGTGTGCTCTTTGAGGTTCAAGTGTGAGGGGGGTCTTTTCCACAAGTCATCAGATTACAGGTACATTTTTTAAAAAATACAATACTATCAGGATTATATAATTTTTCATTTAAAACCAATGAAATTAAACTTTGGCAGGGCTCTGGACTACATTTATAACAGTTGCATTTGTGACCAAAAATATTAACTTTGCAAAAGATATTTTAGCTGAAATTGCCACTGGTGACAATATAAATTTACACAATTTTTTTTGCATGTAATGTCCTTTTTAATTGGATGTTCTGTGAAGAGTAGCCATTAACTTCAGCTGCAACCACTTCAGCAGAAGGACAGGGAGATGGAGAGGAGAACCTATGGGATCTCTTGGACAATAAGATAAGTGAGACACAAAGTTCCACGATGTCACTGCAGATGCAAAAGTTGAAGTACAACTATACTTAAATACACGTTACGTTAACAGAACAAGTGATCCACTGGAGTTGTGGGAAAAACATCAAACTTTCTTCCTTCATTTCTTCCACCTTGCCAAAAAATGTCAATACCAGCTACATCTGTGCCATGTGAATGAGTTTTTTTTTGTTGTTGTTGTTTTCCAAAGTAGGAGAAGTTCTGTGCAAGAAGATTAATTATTTAAGTGCTAAAACACTAGAACAACTTCTGTTCTTAAATAAAAAAAAAAAATTCATAATGATATTTTTGTCTTGTTTTTTGCAAAACATAACTTCCCTTTCACACACAGGCTTATAAGACTTGAAACAACATACTATATGTAAAATAAATAAAGCTGTTACAAACCATACCTGGACCTTAATATCATGCTCCTTCCCCTGAGTTATAACATTATCCCTTCATTTTGCTAGTGTTTTATAGGCAGCTTTAATGACAAATGTGTGTATAATTAAAAAGGTTATAGTAATTGCATGTAAATGGTCTGATTAGCAAAGACCCTAACTAAAACACAGAATACAAGCACTAATATTTAATGGTATTTAATGATTTGTAAATTATATTGAAAACATTACACTGTCGTGAAGATATTTGCAATTGTTTTGTAAAAGGTGTCATTATGTTTGGGCCTAGATCTCACTGCGTTTACACTGTTTTGACCAGTAGATGTCGCCAGCATGTTGCGTTTCAAACGCTTCGAAACAGTGAGGGATATTATTTCCTGCTCTAACGTCGGGCTCTGGACTGTGCTGACTACTGTGATGAGCACACCTCTGAAGCGGGGGGGTCGAGCTCTAATCTGGACCCGGTAACCCTTTTCTACGGTAGACAGAACCCATGGAGACACATTTGGCAGTAGTTTCCACACTGCCAGATGGTCTTTTAGTGATGTTAACTATTCCACATTCTATTGGAGGGAAAGCATCCGATTTTCATTGCCCTGTGACAGCTCGCTGACCAGAGAACACCTAAAACTTGGGACAGCACTAGCGCTGGCCCGGGCTCCACTCGTGGATGTCCGGGTGAACTCGACACAACAGGGAAGGAATTGGCTGAATGCCGCCATATGTCGAGCTCACTCGGCAGGTCTGGTTGGTAGTCCTGCAACACTGTCATTGTCTGCAGTGACCCACAAGCAAGACTTCTACTGCATAGGCCTTGCCCACCAATGCCAAGGTGGCCTTACACGGTGGCTTGGATGGCAAAGCCGGCCCCCCTAAATTACCTGCCGTCGATGTAGAGGTAGCTCTACATCCCCCTCCACCTTCAGCATAGGGACTTATTGGTCCACATTGTTCTAGTCTCACATAGTGTCAATCTCCAATTGTTTTCTCTTTCGTAAATACTCTTCATCTTTCTCTAATGCATGTTTCTGATATAACATTTCTTGACATTTCAGCCTCAACCTTGAGGTGACCTGATGCGATAGAAGATCCATGGGAAGAAGTCTTACAAGTCTTACATTACATGCTGCTGTTGAAACAGTGTGGACTAATCAGTATGTGTGTGAAGTATTAATACAACCGCGGACATACTATAATAGCCATGTTGATATTGTCATGTGACCTTCAACTTCATTATAAACACAAAAAACTTAAAGGGACCACCAGATTAAAGCAACCACACTATTTAGCAATTTAATGTGGGCAGTGTTAACAGGATGAGGTAAATTCATTGCCATTAGCTTGGCCAGCTACAGCATGATGGAGATCACAAAAAAGGTGGCAACTGTTTTTTTGTTTAAACCTTTAACAAGTTAACAATTTATTTGGGTATTGCTAATCAAGTCCTGTTTAACCAAGGTTTAATGCTTAAAAAGAGCTGATGCACTGTCTTCCGTGACGTTTTTACTTCTGAGCTCGTAGTAGAGTCCATCAGTTGCATTCTGCAAAATCTCTATACTACTACTCTAAATTAAATATTAACACTTTCTTGTAGTTTTAATTTAATTTCTTATAGCTTTGTCATTATGCATGTCCAATGCATATTTGAAGAATGAAGTTTATAGAATAATTGTCTAATATTAAATATTCACTTTAAAATGCAACAGTATCTTGATGGAAACAAACTTAAAATGAGATAACTGCCCTCAATAAGGTGAATGTGTAACAACATTATACCAACAATTTTATTTATTGCTCAATGATTTTGTTTTTAGGTGAACCTCTCCTTCACAACAAAAACTACTACAAAATATGTACAAATTACTCGGAGATAAAAAATTTTACATATATTTACAGTCCATAGTGATAAAAGGTGCCATACTTTTCTCTGCATATACAATGACATTACTCATTAGCACAGTTGGAATGCATGCATGAGAAACTGCACAATGCTGGGTAGAATACCCTGGAGCTCGCCTCGTGTTCCCTTACCAGCGTAACCTGGTAGATACACAGAATACACATTAAAATACAATAAAAATAAAGTCATTTAACAAATAAAATAAAAAATCATATAGTTGAGCCTAAATGTGAAAGTGGGAACGTGCTCGAACGCTGTTCCAAGTTGTCTCTAGCTTGAGTTGTTCCAAGTTGTCTCCAGCTTCCTCATTCACTACCCGAATTTGTGAAAGTGTTATAGTAAGGTTTTATTTATTTATTTCAGTAAGTTATAAACTGAAATAGACAGATAACATTAGTTATGAAGACTGAAAAGAAATCCTTTTTGTCCCACTTAATATTTTCATGCAATAATGTTTCTCTTTGTTGCATTGTTTGATACAAGAGACATAAATCTAAATAAATATAAATGGGCTGAGTGTACATGTTTCTTATTAATTTAGATAGATGTCAGAATGGTCCATTTGCATCTGGTCACCCTACTCCGAAGGGCACTTTGAAGGGAGAGTAATCAAGCTGGTCATGGTGTAAGATTGTTTCAAACTGAATTTCCAATAACAAAATGACTTAAAAATTGAGTTCCTACCATTATTTTTGAGTGCCACACTTTTTAGCCCCCCAAAGCTCTCACAGTGGATGTTAAAGTGAAAGAACTATTACTAAAAATAGAAGAAAGATTTGAGACTTGACTTGGACTTTGAACTCAGGAAGTTATGAACATTTCTGTTAATTCATTGTTGAATAAGCCAGACATTTCACATACTATCAGTGCATTTAGCTTTATTAAAAATGTTGTTATTAACCAAGCTCCTACAAAATAATAGCAGATCCCTGAAGAGCAGTGAGGTAATCCAACTGAGCACAATCATTATTAGATACCGTCGCTTTGAAGTGACTTTTGAGAGAGAGAGGATATTCCATTTGACTTGCTTCAATTCCTCTCTCCTCGCAGCTCGTAGCAGGGGGGGGGAGCTAGGATGCAAGGAATGGAAGCAAGGAAAGGAAATGAGGATGCACAAATAAATGAGAACATTAGAAAAGTCCAGTGAGTACATGCTGAAGCGTTAACATCATTACATTGCCACTAACCAATGAGACATGTTATGGACAGAGGTACACATGTCGCACTGCCAAAAGTGCAGCCCTGCCCCGTTCTGTAGGCTGCAGTCAGGACCTTCTCAGTCAATTCTCTGAAAGTCTCAAAATCCAAATGAACCGAACAGGATTGACTCAGAAAAGACGTCAATGAATGCACGTGTGGTATTCACAAATACGGTGGCTATCAAACCCCCATTGCATAGCATAATTATTATTGATAGTTTGTTTGATTTTTTTCATTGCAAACAGCTGAATGTCTGTACAATTTGACAATAAACCTGATTTGCAATGGGGGTTGAATAATTTTGAATAAATTTGCAACTGTATGTCTCTATTTGTCTAAATCACTGCACTTTCATTTAATTCTGAATTTCGTAGACACAAATTGTAAGGTATTTATCTGTGGATAGTAAGATGCATTTGCAACATTTATCAAGTTTATGGATAATTGTGCATGCATCTGTTAATAATTTTGAGACTATTTTCATCCCATATAAAGCCACTCCCTGGACACACCCAAAAAGCCTTATATTTGAAGATCAATTTCACTGGAATTTAGGCAAACAGGAATGATTGAATGCTTAGAGTAAATGCATCACAACACATTATAATAGTGAGACTGGCTCAAACTAACTGAAATTATCAGCAAAAGCAGTTAGAACAGATTCATCAGACAGAAGGTGTAATGGATGATCTTATGCCATCAATCTGTTCAATAATAAACTTTAGAAACATTTCATAGGTATTTGCTGATGTATCAGGACCAACACTGAACACTGGGTTTATTATAGTATTTACAGTATTAAACAGTATTTGCGGACTATGAGCATTTTGTGCAATTATGCCTGAGAAATATTTCGCTCTTGCTGGTTTAACAGCTTTTTGATACTTTAACAGACACTCTATTAGGAACCTGTAAGATAACTGAAGCTGTAAGATAACTTTCTGCCATTTCCGTTCTTCTCTCAGACTTGAGAGCAACAAGCATGTGACTGTCATTTTGGGAGAGCACACAGAAAAGTAATATACGATATGAATATTTAGGTATAGCATAATAGTTGTTTTAAAATAATACATGTTTTATGTATTAAAACAGGTATAAAGAGTTAACCCTAAAAGTATGTACTGCTCATATTAAGCATACTTTTTAAAAGTACACTTAATTACACTTGTCTTTTACAAGGGCACTCCCATAGAAATGTGTTACATTGTATTTTAATTACAGCTTGCAGATGAAGACAGGAAAAGAAAGGGTTAGTCATGAAGGCTGGAGACTTAGCAATGTGAACACTTATACTGGTTTTTCGATAGTTATTTGCATTAGTGCCCTTTAGTAAGAGTTTATTGCAATTATTATTACACTGCACAAAAAAGCTCTGTGTAGCATAATGTCAAATATCGCATCAAGACGTCATTGGATTACGTTTAAAACAGCATTTCAGTCCACATGGGCCGTGTTAGAGGTTGAATCAATGAAGTGATTCAAATTCGAGACTGTATTAATTCTTTCTAGTCACCCAGTAATTTTTTATTAAAAATTGTCTTTGTCATAGTTAAAACAAAAAAAAATCTATTTCAGGAATAAATGTGCAAAATTTGAGTTCTAAAATAAGATTAATTATCATATATAATTAATATATGTGTCTTTTATACAGGTAACAAGCTGTGATTAGGAGTACTCCCTTTAAGAGTGTGCTCCTAATCTCAGCTCGTTACCTGTATAAAAGACACCTGGGAGCCAGAAATCTTTCTGATTGAGAGGGGGTCAAATACATATTTCCCACATTAAAATGCAAATCAATTTATAACATTTTTGACATGCGTTTTCTGGATTTTCTTGTTGTTATTCTGTCTCTCACTGTTCAAATAAATCTACCATTAAAATTATAGACTGATCATTTCTTTGTCAGTGGGCAAAAGTACAAAATCAGAAGGGGATCAAATACTTTTTTCCCTCACTGTACCATGGTTAGGACAAATTCCTGCAAAAAACAAGTGCTCAAATACTGACATTTCGACTCCTAGGGACAACATTACCCAGTGTGTAACGATGCACTTACTCCAAGTATTCAATCATTCTTGTTTGCTTGAATTCCTGTGAAATTGTTTGTAATTAAAACTAATTATAATCAAACCATTATGGTTTGACCTATATGTATGTATGTGTATGTATAAGGGAGTGGCTTTAGTGCGAGTATTTTTGTTTTCATTTACTGGTACTCCATATAGTGTATATATAGAGAGATCAGTGCCAGTGGTGCAGCACTTCAACACATCCAACAGCATCTACATCCATCATCGCTGCTTCAACACATTCAGCATCATGATGCTCTGCCTGAAGCTTACACTACTCACCTGTAAGTTTCATCCATGCTTTTCCATATGAAATCCATGGGTGTTGTAAGCTACATTTGACATCTTCTATCTTAACAGGAGAAATAGTAAAGTACTACATTTTATGTTCTTTTGATAGTAAGCTATCTGTATTTGCCTTACAGTGCTTATTGCAGCACCTGGGCTGCTTGTTTCTGGAGGTAATTTTTAATGCAGTCAAACAGCATTATTTTAAATAACCTAACATGTGATAATGGTTTCACAGAGAACCTGAACAAATAATTCAGGTTTACTTTAAATGTCTATGTGCATAATCTGTTCTTTCAGAGAATGTGATTACCTGTGATGGTGATATCCATCGCCTCACTTGTGGTAAGTTTAAATATCTTTCATTCTGTATAGCTGTATGAAAACATTGCATTATTATAGGAAACTAGATATAGCAATGCTGTAATAAATTTTTATTTCTTTGAATCTGAAAGACTTTTTATATTTATATGTTTTCAGATCGTGGACTTATATGGGTGGAGAATAGTTTGTATGGCCGTACGGATAGTTCCATCTGCAGTACTGCACATCCCCCTCTTCAGGTTACTGATACCAGCTGTTCCACGAGTATTTCCACTATTGCTGAGAGGTACAGTGTTTCTTGGGTTATAATATACACAAAAGCTCTACCACAATTGGAAGAAATTTAAACACAAGTGATTTAATATCATTTATATAATTCTTTACAAATAATTTATACTACTGTGCTGCTAAATGCTAGAATCTAATTCACAGATTTGTGTCACCCCTTTCTAAATAAATAGACAGGCACTGCTATTTTATTTTTCTTCTGTTATACACAACATAGTTCTGCTATTTATTCTGAATGTGCTTAAGCAGACACTATAACCCCACTGAGAGCATTTTGTTTGTTTACCCAAACAGATGCAATGGACTAAGTGCATGTGAGGTAAACACGGCTGCACTTCAGACATCTGACCCATGTAAAGGAACCTACAAATACTACGACACCAGTTACAGCTGCTACGATGCCGGTAAGTAGTCTGTAGAGTAGGCTATATTAGAATTTATGAAGAGTCTTATGAAATTGGCATCAGAGTGCAGAATTCAGGATGTTCATTACTAGCACTCTAATACTGATCCAATACTGAATACTCTTGCTCACACTCTGCAGGCTTCTGCTGCCAATTTATGCAAAACATTAAAGGAGGCATAGCGATTTTTCAATGTTCATGTGCAATTGTGTCATGTCAGTTGGCAAAAGGTGTGCACAAGACATTAAATCTGTCAATTTGCTCAGAAAAAGATGCCAAAAACAACGCAATACTGATCCGGTCTTTATACAAGTCACACTCCCAATCTACATGAGGAAAGCTCCCACTTCCTTTATTTTTATTACTTTGAAAAAGAGCAACATACTAAATCTTATTTTTTGTTTCTGCTGTAAATCTTATGGGATATGTCGCTATTCGATTTGCATTTCAGAATCCCGATATGTCTGTTACGTCCATTCTTCTTAGCAAAATTGCTCAAGCTCTGTCAGATTGGACTGGACCATTCTAATACATTCACGTTCTTGGTTTTTCATGGTTTTTTCACTCCAGTGTAGCTTTGGCATCATGCTTAGGGTTGTTTCCATATTGGAAGGTGAAAGTTTCAAAACCCTAACCATCTTTCCAGTCCCTGCTGATAAAAGTCATCCTCACAACATGGTGCTACTACCACCACCGCCATGCTTCACTGTTGGGATGAAGTTGTAGGGTGAAGAGCAGTGTTGGGTTTTAATAGATTGTTGATAGAATGATCTATGAATACTTATGCAAGGCTGGAGTGCTGGACTTGCCAATATCTGTATATTGTCAGATTGCATGCATTTGCTTTGTCTCCTTCCTCTAGAAACAACTGTGATCTGTGAGCACAGCTATTCCACACTGGAATGTGGTAAGAACTATTTGTCCTAATAGTTGTGCTACTAAGCTTTTAATTACTTTTGCTGTTGCTGCTGATCTACAGCAAGCTTACCTCTATATCTGTGCAGCTCAAGGTGGATATCTTCAGATCATAAATGCGAACTTCGGGCGTTCTGACTCTACAACCTGTTCAAGTGGACTCCCCAGTGGTTTGACCAAGAAGACCAACTGTTATGCTTCGAACACATTGTCAACTCTGGCGACACTGTAATTTTTTGTTTCTTTTTAAGCTTTATTTTATTTTATTTTATTTTATTTTAAAAGCTTTTACTTAGTAGATGCACTTACTTGCTGTCCAGTGCTCCAAGAGGCCATGTTAACATCTTACTTTAATTTGCAGGTGTAATAACCAGCAGTCTTGCACTGTAGAAGCTTCATCCACCATCTTTTCAGATCCTTGTCCCAACACTGCTAAATACCTCAGTGTGTCCTACATATGCTATGGTGAGTCATCAGTTTTAGATTACACTTTAGATTATGCTTTTTTATTTTCTAGGCAAATGACTTCAGAAAATTTTAAACCTAGCCTTGGTTCCCACAAAGTGTTGATTCTCATGAAGTTATATGTTTACTATGCACAGAATATTTTTAGCATTATCTTTACTTTAAATGTGCATACATATCTTTTATGAACCTGTAGCATCAACAAACATTAATTCTCATGACAGCAATACATCCATGTGCAGAGTCTTTAAATGCAATAAAAAATACATTTATCTTAAATTCAGAAAAATAAAAGTGCATACTTTTCATCAAAACCCAATAAATTCCAGCTTTATTTATCCGTTATGCACATTTAAAGTAATCATGGATGGTTAATTTTATTATTTGTATACTCAAAATTGCTTGAGAGCTCTATGTCCCGATTTACAATATTGTCTATCCTCCATCCTCAACATTTGAATGTTTTTTTTACATTTAATTACAGAAATAAAATGAAAAAACACACACAAAATCTCTTTTTTATTTAAACAATTAATATGTTTCCTGCAGAGATCTAAGAAGGCAGTAATGCTGCGCCACTGTGTGGT
Organism: Ictalurus punctatus; assembly: GCF_001660625.3. NCBI lineage: Eukaryota > Metazoa > Chordata > Actinopteri > Siluriformes > Ictaluridae > Ictalurus > Ictalurus punctatus. The sequence goes on along the minus strand of NC_030420.2, from coordinate 6,684,031 downwards.
TTGTTCTCCTTTTTTATCTATCATATCATATATCATATCATATATCATATCATATCATATATCATATCATATCATATCATAGTTAATAGATAATATAATGTCCTGAGTCTAATTGTGAATTGCTCTCTCTTTCTCTTTTTCTCATATATCTACTGAAGGAGAATATTGAGCCCCACATATACTGTATCATATATTCTATGTATTTATACCAAAGTGTTGATAAATTCTCAATTCTGGCTGGTCAGAAGGTCACTCATTTTCTATAACAACAGCTCTGATCATAGTGCTGGCTCAAACTCAAATCACAGGTTTATATTAAAGCGCTTATTCTAATATGTTGTCATTTCAAAGTCTGAGTCCAAGCCACAATGAAAACTTTAAAGGCCAAGGTAGATTTTCGTTTTTAAAAGTGGCCAAATACTAACATCTCTAAATAGTGTTAATTTTGTACTAAATCTCAAAAGATGATACAACACAAAATATACTGCAAAAGTATTCCAAACTAAAATGAAATTATTTTTCATCTTTATTCTGAATCACGTCCCTTCTTGAGTACAGTATGAAAGTTTTTTTTGTGTGCAGTACTACTACTATTAATTTTTTTTCCCTTGTTGTTTTTACTGTTATTGACAGATTAACTAGAGGGACTGCAGCTTTCTCCCCAGTGGCCTCTCTTCTGTCTGAAAGGAATCAGCTTTAAATATGCAACCATGCACATGATAAAGTGCAGGTGTCTGGGTGGTGGTATACTTAACCTATGCATGTTATATAATCAACTGCTCTAATGATTTTACTTTCTGAAACTTGTAATCAGTTCCTCCTAAACCTATTCACTTTACTAATGATTTTACAATAAACTATCCTCTGAGTGCAAGCATAACAGATGAGTGTTGTGTGATTTCATGTGCAGTTGGTTAAAATTCAGACAGTTTGTGTCTGATCCATGAGCCGATAAACAAACTCTTTCTTACTTTACATTTTGAACACAGCGCTCATGCTGACAGGTGCACAGTTAAGAGATCATTAATTACAATTAGATCAATTAAGTTATTAAAGGCATTAATGAACAGACAATACTTGTCAAGTGTTCAATAAAATATATCATAAAATAAGGAGAGAACGATTAAGGGCAGCGCAGCATAGTGGAGCAGTGGGCAGTGTTTGCTAGTTGAAAAAATTTGAACACTTGTCTAATGTTTTTATAAAGTATAACACTTCATAGGGTAAAGAAGACTTTGGGCAACATATTATATGATACTTTTAAGGATGAAGAAAACTTTGGGCCTGACTGGACATGTTATCCTATTTTAGGAAGTCTTGGAATCCTTCTTTCAGAGTGGGGTGAGAACTTTTGGTGGCCCAAAATTCAATCTTGCAAAGCATTTGATATGACATAATATGCATATTAGTGTGAAAGTGGTTCAAACAGAATATTGTGTTGTCAATTTGTACTAACAAAAAAGTTAAAAGCAGCTCAAATACATTTATCAACTCAATGTCATTCTACATAACATTAAAGTGAAAAGGAAAAAAAAGACTAATGCAGTGGTGGATCATCCATGTGGGGCTGTTTACCAGCATTTATATCAGCTGTTTAGCAAATGTTAATCTTCATAAAATCCTCATTCACAACTCAATACAATTTAAATTCCATTTAAAATACATTGAAAGATAAATTGATCACACACAGTACACACGCGTGGTCCTGAAGCTCACCTAGAGGGAGGTGTAGGCTTTTCGCCCTGCTGCAAAATGGCTGGAAGAAAAGTTGCAGTCTGAACAAAGAAAAATAAATCATCTTGAGATTACGCTAGAGCACTCCACAACAGAGATAAGATTTCTCAAGGACGAGCCGCAAGGACGAGCAAATATGTTGCTCGTTTTGACGGTTCTATTACGTACTATCCTGGCCCTAGTAATGTTCTAGTTTACTTTGTCAGTACTGACACCTGGTGGTAACTTTAAGAACTGTTCATTTTAGTAATTCATCAGCCATTTTGAATGTCAGACCTCATTATGCAGAGTGCAGATGTGCATCCACACCCATCCTGTTTTGTTTTGCTCTTGGAAAAGCACAATCTGTATGTTTAAAAGTTAATCTATGCAGTAATATAAGATTATGTGAATTTTCACTCCACGGAGACTGCTCTGCTTTCCGTCACTGAATCCTTACGACTAGCAAGAGCAACCTCTAGATCATCTGTCCTCATCCTACTCGATCTCTCTGCTGCTTTCGACACTGTAAACCATCAGATCCTCCTGTCAACTCTCTGCAGCATGGGCATCACCGGAAAGGTTCTGTGCTGGGTGGAGTCATATTTCTCAGACAGATCCTTCAAGGTATTGTGGAGGGACGTATTTCTGAAACTGGCGTTCCACAGGGGTCAGTTCTGGGTCCACTGCACTTTTCTATCTACACTACATCTCTGGGCCAGGTGATTGAGTCTCATGGCTTCTCATACCACTGCTATGCTGATAACACCCAGCTCTATTTGTCCTTCCAGCCTGGTGATCCATCCGTTTCTGTATGAATCTCTGCTTGCCTGTTGGACATCTCGGTCTGGATGAGGGAACACCACCCTAAGCTCAACCAGGCAAAATTTGAGCTTCTCGTCATCCCAGCCTGCTCCTCAATCAACCACAACCTCACTGTACAGCTTGGCTGAACCACACTCAACCCAACCAGGATGGCCAGGAACCTTGGGGTGATTCTCGATGACAGCTTGACCTTTACAGACCACATCTCAACAACTGCACGGTCCTGTAGGTTCATCCTGTACAACATCAAGAAAATCAGACCCTACCTCACTGAACAGGCTACACAACTACTAATCCAGGCTTTTGTCATCTCAAAACTGGACTACTGCAATTAACTACTCTCGGGCCTCCCAGCCAGCTCCATCAAACCCATTCAAATGATTTAGAATGCAGTAGAACGCCTCAAGAACCTTCAAACTAACGGTTCCTTAGTGGTGGAATGAACTTCCAACCTCAATCCATATCTGTCACCATCTTCAAGAAACAGCTAAAGACCCACCTCTTCTGTGAACACTTAACTAACCCCTAAAAAAAAAAAATACTTTGGCACTTTGCTTCTTCTGGAACTCACTTAATGGATCTTGTAAGGTAGCACTACTTGTATTGTTCTCTGCTCGATATCGCTTTGCTTGAATTTCTCATTTGTAAGTCGCCTAGGATAAAAATGTCTGCTAAATGAATAAATGTAAATGTAATGTAAATGTGTATTTTGTTATACATATGTTATACATATATACATAAGTTATACATATGTTTGAGAACTATTTACATGTGACATGCTAAATTTTACTCGAAGCACATAATTGCGATGCTAGATTTTTTATTCAACTTAACATCACTATGTTCCAAGTTATGTAAAGGTGATTTATATGCATCTTACATTTGAGTGCATATTGCATATTGTTTTGAGCTATGTGAAGAGACTGTAACTTTGTAAGAGATAGTATTAGTTCAATATCATTATTCATCTTGCGGTTTCACAAATTGGTGTTCAGTAAATAGACTTTAACCCTGACATCCGTCAACGACTTTTACTGGGCCTTTGTATAACTCGCTGGAAGAGCAAAAGAAGAAAAAACACAAGCTGAGGGCAGAAGGCAAACCATGCCGGTCTGAGACCCAAAGAAATCATTCTTGAAGACTAGATTTTCATTATCCTCATGAAACTTTGTCATAATTATACACACACCTGCACCTAGCTGCACTCTTCCACTGCAGTGAAAGCACTGTCAGGAATGTGTTAATAACTTTCATTGAGGTTCTTCACAGGCTCCTCTTTAAGGGCATAATGATCACCGTTCGGTAAAACAAGACCTGCTTGCCTTCTTCATTTCTATCCTTCCAAAACTGCAGAATGATGTTGGATTGCACCAACATCAAAATTTCTATTCCCAAGCAAATGGATACACAGAAAGAGACCTATTCTGCATACCGTGACATGCGCTCCTTCAAACTACTCCTTGGGGTGGTACTGAATGCTGTGATCACATAATGCAGCAAATGTTACCCAGGATCAGAAAGTGATAAGGAAATAGTACTGGATTCTGGTGTTTTGGGCCATTTCAAGTCTGGAGACCTGATTTTGGCTGACAAGGGATTCCTAATTCACTATATTCTGCCATTCCTCAATCATGGCCAACTGACACACACAGTGAAGCACATGCTACAAAGCTGATTGCACAGAATAGGATTCATGTTGAGAGGGCAATTGGCCATTTAAAAGACTTTCAAATACTGAAATTCATCCCTTCTCATCTGTGGCACTTTGCAGATAAACTGGTTCAGGTATGATGTGCATTATTGACCCTCTCATTACTTTTTACATGCAGTAATCAGTAATGTAATCAAATTACAATTTTAATGTAGCAATTAGTAATCTGTAGTGGATTACTTCTCTTTGTAACTTACCCAACACTGTTGGTGTAGCACTTACAGTTGGGTCAGTATGTTTAATTTTTATGCCTTGTGTTTGGAGAAAATGTGTAATGGGACCTTGACATGTGTGCATCATTTCACGTAAACAAAGCTGATACTACACCACTACTACAATAAAGGAACACCTTTTTGTGTTCCTCTGACTCTCTGACCCCATACACCATAGCTCTGTCTGTCTCAGATCACGCCAGTGTAACATACTAACTAGCCGACATGTGGAGCAGGCTAAAATCGCGTGTCTTTTAAGCACTTTTGCAGGCGTGCGGGTAGACGAACTCTTATTATTTTAGAACGTTAAATTTTGCACATTTATATAATAACTTTAAAAAACAAATAAATAAATTAAATTAATAAATAAATAAATTAAATAAATAAATAAAAATAATAATAATAATAAATCTTTCCACAAATAAAGTAGCAAAAATATTAAGATGCCCTGAAATAATTTTTATTTGAACTATATGGCATAGACAATTGCTTGAATTAATTGACTACTTTTTAAAATGTAGTCCATGTGGACTGAAATCCTTTTTTACAAGGAATCCAGTAACGTTTTTGATGCGACATGTGACATTATGCTACACACAGGTTCTTTATTTAAGGTAATAGTGATTGCATAGCAACCTAAAAGTTGTGTCAAATAAATTCTCATGAAAAATGCACTAATGCAATGAAGTATCTAAAAACCGGTTAATGGGCTCACGTTGCTAAGTCTTGGTTGCCCTCCTGCCGACTAAGCTTATTTTTACTGTCATCATCTGCAAGTTATAATTAAAATACAATTATTTCATCTAAAAATGTGACAAATGACAGTGGCACTGCCCTTGTAAAAGGGTGTAATAAAGTGTAATTAAGTGTACGTTTAAAAAGTATGCTTAATATGAAAAGTACATATTTTTAGGGTTAACGTTTTATGCATGCTTTAACAGATACTAAATGTATTATTTTGAAACAACATATAACAAATAAGTGGGTTTAAATTGTAATTGTGCTATGCTTAAATATATCTCAAATGCATTTCGTTGTGCTTTTAGCTTAGTTGCACTCAAGTAGACTTAAAATTGTCATATCTAGACACAGTTGTTATAAAACCTGAAGGAGGTCATAAATTATGTGTACTTATTTGGTTAATTAGATCATTTTTTATGTGTTTTGTTCTGTTTGTGAACATTGTATTTAGGTTAAATCATATTTGATACATGCGCAAGTACATTTTACATTTTTACATACTCGGAATATGAATTTTCTACTCTGTGTCCTTTCGCTATAACCCTTTTTGATTTCTGAGCAATATTCAAGGCTTTTCCAGCTTTTCCATTTTGGTCCATGTGTTGGTTCCGTTTGTGTTGTTTAAAGAAAGATGTTTGAAATGAACAGATTGTTTATCTTGCAGAACTCTATCAAATTTCCTCAAATTTTCTCCTGTTCCCAAGTCCATATTTTCCAACCACTTGGTGTTCTTCATTTTCTCCAACCTTCACATTCCAGTCTCCAATGACTATCAGTATGATTTCAGCTTGCAGTTGTTCATAGAACTGATGAGGTTCTTCCTCTTCTGCACTGATGCCTAACACATTTATCTGCAAGAATTTTATTTAATTTTTTCCACAGCCAGTTTTCATTGATTCATACTTCTCACATTCCATGTCCCAGTGTTCAGGATTTCTTTACAGCTTCAGACCCTCATTTCATGCACAGCAATAATAGCAGTTAGACTTCCCAAAGGCTTTGATCTAACCACGTCATACAGGCTAGCTTTACTCTGACAAGTCATCAGTTCTTCCCCAGTAACGTGTTAAGTTACTCCCGTCCTGGGAGTCTTGTCTTCTAGCACTATATCATTATTTAAATCACTATTAGAGTTTTCGTGGGATAGGGAAGTAGATTACCAGGCCATTCTTATGTTGCCACTTGAATGTGATTCTCCACCGTCAGCACCGACCAATAGTGCTGCTGCCCAGTATGAGGAACCCGAAGGAATGTTACTCCAGTCAGCATAGCTCATTGGGTCATGGACAAGCCCAACCACCATGACAAGGTGATAGCTAAGGCATCGGTCACGTAAACCACTATTTAGAGTCTTTTAAAAATATCCACCATCAAAATTCTATATAGGCTTTTTATTTTATTGTGATGTGTAACACGTAGACTTTAGGTGCTTTTGTAGACGTGGATGTAGACAAGAGAGGGCATGGGTACATTTAAAACTTATCATCCCTCCATACACCATAGCTTTGTCTGTCTCAAATGAATCCAGTGTAAAACACTGACAAGCCTACATGTGGAGTAGGATACGTGTTCTTTATGTGTTGGTCATGTGTCTTTTAGGCACTTTTGCAGGAGTGCCGGTAGACAAGGGTGGTAGGTAAATTTAAGAAACTCATCTAATTATATCACTGTAAATTTTGCACATTTATTACATCCTTAACAGTGGCTCCTTAAATCACATTGGTGCTGGAGAGACAATCTGTGTGTGGCTGTTAATGAAGTGTGGTTAGGCAAACTCTTTCCACAAATAAAACAGCATAAAAATAGAAATGTTCTTAAAGAGTTTTTGCTGTAACTATGCAAAAGACAACCGCTTGACTAGTTGACTACTTTTTTTAAATTACCGGTTGATTAATTAGTGCAGGTTTGAATTTGACACTTCACTGATGCACCTTTAACACAGCCCATGTGGACTGAAATCCTTTTTAAAAACGGAATCCAGTGACATCGTGACACAACATATGACATGATGCTACACACAGCTTCTTTTTGCAATGTATTAGTATTCAAGAAAACTGCACTAATGCAATGAACTATCCAAAAACCAGTAAAAGTGTTCACACTTCTAAGTCTCGTTTGCTCTCCAGCCTTCATGATTAAGCCTATTTTTACTGTCATCATCTGCAAGCTGTAATTAAAATACATCTAAAAATGTCACACAGGACAATGGGACTGCCCTTGTAAAAGAAAAGTGTAATTAAGTGTACTTTTAAAAAAGTATGCTTAATATGAAAAGTACATACTTTTAGGGTTTACTACATGCTTTAATACATACTAAATGTATTATTTTTAAACAACTTATGCCAAATAAGTGGGTTTAAATTGTACTTGTGCTAAAAATACATTTAGTTGTGCTTTAGATTAGTTCAAGTAAACTTAAAAATTTAATATCATATATTTAAATACTTGAAGTAGATCATAAATATACTATGAGGTATATTAATACACAAACACGTGTCTACATTTACAGCATTCAGTTGAAACATCTAAACAAATTAATGTAGCTATTTAATGTACTAGTCATAATTTACTTTTTTAAACATTGTAAAAATATATATATATATATATATATATATATATATATATATATATATATATATATATATATATATATATATATATATATATATATAAAATTATTTTTTTCAATTGAAAAGACAATTAGATATACTGGTGTACATCCAAAATTACATTAACGCATACTTTGAAAGGTGAACATATACTTTTTAAATAATACTTAACATAATTAAATATGATTTTTTATATATATATATATATATATATATATATATACACACACACACACACACACACACACACACACATTTATTTATTTATTTGTTCGTTTGTTTTTTATCACAGCATATAGACATTTTGCTGTATGTATAAAGGTTGTATATTGATGTCATCTAGATTGTTACTTTACATGAAGTGCACAGAGTATACAAAGTGAGGTTCTGAGATTACAGTGGATTTCTATGGAGTTTACACTTCATTCGTTTGCGAAAGTGAAAAATAGACTATAAGCATAAAAGAAAGGTGGTGTCATGCATGGGCTGGAATTTTGGTCCTTCACTTATGTGCCTGTAATGTGGCAATTGTGGAGTGAAACTTTTTTAATGGAGTTGAATGAGGTCTTGATGCGACACATGATGCTTATATAACATCTCATTTGAATAATTTTCAGCGTAACTGTCATAAATATAAATTCGAACGAATATTTATATCTATTGTAATGATATGGTGATATTTGTTTACAGTACATAGTGTCTTAATGATAAATTAAGAAAATCTTGCCATCACCACATCGGTGCTCCTACTACCAAATGAATGAAAAGTAATACAGTATACAATCCCCTTCCAAAATTATTTGAACGGCAAGGACAAATCATTTGTTTTTGCTGTGGACTGATGACATTTGGGTTTGAGATCAAAAGATGAACGAGTATGTAAGAATTAAGAATATGAATTTCAGCATTTATTTCCGAGTATTAATATGTAGAGGTGTTAGATGACATAGAATATAGCATATTTTGTATCAAACCTCCCAATTTGTAGGTAAGCAAAAATAATGTAACATGTGACTAACAGGTGTTTCTTGTTACCCAGGTGTGTCCTGTTAGATTTATTGTTTAAACAATAAATAGCTCTGAACATCTACTCTTGGTTTTAGCCTACAGTTTCACCTGTGCATTTGTTGTTAAAGATAAGCCAACATGAATATCGGAGAGCTGTCTATGGGAGACAAGCAAGCCATTTTGAATCTGAGAAAAGTTGGAAAATCAATCACTGCACAAACATTGGGCATAGCCAATATAAAAATTTTGGAATGTCCTGAAAAAGAAAGAAACCATTGGTGTACTGAACACAGACCCCGAATTGGTTGGCCAAGGAAAACGCAAAAACAACAGTCAGTGACATCACCAGCAACCTCCATAGGGCAGGGGTGAAGGTATCAGAATCCACTGCTTGAAGAAGACTCCAAGAGTTGAAATATAGAGGCCATACCACAAGGTACAAACCACTCATGAGCAGTACGAATCAGAAACCCAGATTGGAATTCCCAAAGAAATACAGAGATGAGCCCCAAATGTTTTGGAACTTCGATTACCTTGTACCAAAGTGATGGAAAGTCCAAAGTGTGGAGAAAGAAAGATCTGCTCATGATCCAAAACATACAAGCTCATCTGTGAAACATCATGGAGGTAGTGTCATGGCTTGGGTGGGTATGACTGCTTCTGGAACAGACTCACAGCAGCAGAATGAATTTAGAATTTTGCAGGAACATTTTGTCTGGCAAAAGAGAAATGCATCAAATTAATCAGGAGGATCTTTATCATGTAGCAAGGCAGTGATCCAAAGACACTGCCAGCACAACACAAGACTTTATCAGGGGGGAAAAACGGAAGGTTTTAGACTGACCAACTCAATCACCAGACCTTAAGCCAGTTGAGCAGCATTTCAACTCCTGAAGGGAAGAACCCCCTAAAATAAACAACAATTGAATGAGGCTGCAGTAAAAGCCGGGGAAAGCATCACAAAAGAAGAAACCAACAATTTGGTGATGTCAGTGAGTCAAAGGCTTGCAGTTATTGCAAGCAAGGGATATGCAACCAAATATTAAGTGGTGTTTACTTCAAGACGTATCTGTTCCCATACTCTTTGTATAGTGAGGGGCTCTTATCTGCTTAAAAAGTTTCTAGTTTGATACTTTTTCCCCCCCATCTGATTTATTAGCCCAGAGCAAGCAATCAAAAGTAGTGTGGTTAGGACAAATTCTAGCAAAAAAGCAAGCACTCAAGTACTGACTTTTCAACTCTTGGTGCAACATTATCTAGGGTGTAGTGAATGTAGTGAAACATTTACACTAAGTATTTGGTCATTGCTGTTTCTCTAAATTCCAGTGAAATTGTTTGTAATTAATCTAATTATAAGGAACCATAATGTTTGACCTAGAAATTTATACATTTGCAATTATAATGCTTTCTGGGTGGGTCAAGGGAGTGGCTTTAGTGCAAGCATTTTGTTTTCAGTTACTAGCAGTTACTGGTTACTCGAGTCACACTTACAAGTAAGGTGCAGAAAAATGACTTGCAATTTGAATGGAGTCGTGAACAACTGACTCAAGACTTGACTTGGACTTGAAGACAGAGACTTTTGAACAACAAAAGTCATTTTGGTTTGGTATTCCCGATTCTCTCTTTACTACCCTACATGACAGCATCAAACACCAGATTTTTCTATTCATTTCTTTCCAATCAGTATGTCCCCATCCCGCAACTTGTGATTGTGTCCCGCATTTGACTGGAATTAAAAAGTTTGAACAGACATGGACTGCGTCCAAAGTTGCATACTGTGACAGCACATAGTGCATTCGATGCAGTACCTATGGGCTGGCTGTTGAAACAGTACGTACTAATCAGTATACGTGTGTAGTATCAATACAATCCTGGACATACTACATCAGCCATGTTGGTATTGTCATAACCTTCAACTTCATCATAAACACAAAAATCCTAAAGGGACCACCAGATTAAAGCAACCACACTAACGGTGAAATGCACATCAGGAAAGTTACCTGAATTAGCAATTTAATGTGGGCAGTGTTAACAGGCTGAGATAAATTCATTGCCGTGAGCTTGGCCGGCTAAAGCATGATGGAGATCACAAAAAAAGGTTTCAAATGCTGTGACAACTTTTTTTTTGTTTAAACCTTTAATAAGTTAACAATTTATTCAGGTATTGTTAAACGAGTCCTTTTTAACCAAGGTTTAATACTTAAAAAAAGAGCCGACGCACTGTCTTTGCATTATGAGATTTTTTGACTCGTGTAGAGTGCATCGGTTGCATACTGCAAAATCTCTATACTACTACTCTAAATTAAATATTAACACTTTTTCTTGATGTTTAATTTTATGCATGTCCAATGCATATTTGAAGTTTGTGTAATAATTGTCTAATATTAAATACTCATTTTAAAATTCAACAGTATCAAGATGGAAACAAACTTAAAACGAGATATAACTGCCCTCAATGAGGTGAATGTGTAGCAACATTATACCAACATTTTTTTTTATTGCTCAATGCTTTTGTTTTTAGGTGAACCATTCCTTCGCAACAAAATCTCTACAAAATATGTAGCCTACAAGTTTCTCAGAAATAAAAAACTAAATTTTACATATATTTACAGTCCACAGTGATAAAAGGTGCCATGCATTTTCTCTGCATATACAGTGACATTACTCATTAGCACAGTTGGATTGTATGCATGAGAAACTGCAAAATCCTGCGTAGAATACCCTGGAGCTCACCTCATCTTCCCTTACCAGTTTAGCCTGGTGGATACACAGAATACACATTATAAAACGGATAAAAATAAAGTCATTTAACAAATAAAATACACTTCTTTTAATTGAGCCTAAATGTGAAAGCGGGGACATGCTCGAGCACTGGTTTGTGAATGGAGGGCGGAGTTTAGAAAGTGAGTGGTAAGGATTGAACACCTGCGTGGAATTATATTAATGAATGTTAAGTGTTGCAGTGAGCCGAAGCGAGAATAAAAACGGGAGAGACTGGCGCCTGGAAAGACAGAGAGTGCCAACCAGCACAGAGCCGTGTGTGCGCGTGTGTCTATAAAATAGTACCGCTGAAAAGTGAAAGTTACATATATAGTGCCTTTTGAGTTGTTCCAAGCTTGTCTCCAGCTTCCTCATTCCCTACCCAAACCTGGGAAAGTCTTTTAGTAAGGTTTTATTTATTTATTTTCCTCATGTTTTTACGATAATATTTCAGTAAGTTATAAACTGAAATAGACAGATAACATCAGTTATAAAGACTGAAAAGAAATCCTTTTTGTCCCCCTTAATATTTTTATGCAGTAATGTTTCTCTTTGTTGCATTGTTTGATACAAGAGACATAAATATAAATAAATATAAAAGGGCTGAGAGTACATGTTTAATTAGTTTAGTTTAAACTAATAGTATTATTCATTTAGATAGACATCAGAGTGGTCTTTGGGTGTTGGAAATATTTCCCACATTGTCTCACACAAACTCACATGTCCCACCTAATTGTCTTCTATGCATTTGTCCATGCTTCCATGTTTAGTTTTTGCCACAGTATTTTGCCAAGTTGTCTTAGCGTATTTGTTTTGTTGTTTGTTCGTTTATTAAACTGTTTGAAAATCTGCGATTGCTTCCGCATCAACCTTGAAATGTGACAGAACGTGAGACCTACAACGGAAGCAGCAGCTCACCATGAAGTACCTGGGCTTCGATCTGCAACCTATGTTCACAGAGAACTATGCCACACTACAACAACAGGAGGAGGCGTACCAAGCTGAGCCACGTAAGCAGCAGGTCGAAAGGAAGTCCCTGGGCTTCAATCTACCACCTATGTTCGCAGAGGACTATGCCACGCCACGCCAACAGGAGGAGGAGTCCGGGTACAAGTGGGAGTCTGTGGTCGGGGCTAGTACCATCTCCCACCCTCCCTCCCCATAATGGATCTAGTTCAGCAAACGGAGTCAGCGGAGAACAAAAGTCAGCCTCCCTACTCGTCTGAGGACGCCGCTCAGCTTTTCGGGTCAGCTGAGGACACCGCTCAGTCACCCGGGTTGGCTGAAGACGTTGCTCTGTGTCCTGACATACCCAAGTGCTCCCCTCTATTTGCCAACTGTGCGTACAACGCTGCTGTGCTTGCTGGTTCAGCTGAGGATGTCGCTCTGCCTACCTGCTCGGCTGAGGACCTCGCTCCGCTTTCCTGCTCAGCTGAGGACGTCGCTCTGCCTTCCTGCTCGGCTGAGGTCGTCGCTCTGCCTTCCTGCTAGGCTGAGGTCATCGCTCTGCCATCCTGCTTCACTGAGGACGTCGCTCTGCCTCCATGTTCCACTGCAGACATCATTCCTCTTCCTTGACGCGGAGGAAGTTGTCCCGCTGACCTGCCACGCAGACGTCGCTCTGAGCTACAGCCCCGCTGAGGATGTCGCTCTGCTTACCTGTTCCGCTGAGGATGTCGCTCTGCTTACCTGTTCCACTGAGGACATCACTCTGCTTTCCTGTTCCAGTGAGGACATCGCTCTGCTTACCTGTTCCGTTGAGAACATCGCTCTGCTTACCTGTTCCGCTGAGAACATCGCTCTGCTTACCTGTTCCGCTGAGGACGTCGCTCTGCTTACCTGTTACACTGAGGATGTTGCATTGCTTTCTTGCTCCGCTGAGGACGCCGCTCATCTCCCATTTCTGCTGGGGACATTTTGCCCAAGGGGCCAGGACCACCAGATGGAGGGAGTGCATTTTTGGGCGCTCCGGGAGAAGCGGGGGGTGGGGTTGGGGGGTTCTGTCATATATCAAGGAGGAAACGCTGGACATCAGTTCCCATGAGCCACTGCACTGTACTACAATATGTCACATGACCACCTGCACTAGAATCAAGTTACTGTTAACGAGCACTCCTATATATAGCCACTGTTTGTACTGCTTCCTTGTCTCACGTAATTGTCTTCTATGCTTTTGTCCACGCTTCCATGTTTAGTTTTTGCCACAGTATTTTGCCAAGTTGTCTTAGTGTAATTGTTTTGTTGGTTGTTCATTTATTAAACTTGTTTGAAAATCTGCAATTGCTTCCGCATCAACCTTGAAACGTGACAGACAGGAGGAAAACCAACTTGGATGCTCCTTGGATGCCAACATGTTCCATGGACATTCAGTAAAATAGTAAGGTCAATCATATCAAATGCTGCGCTAAGATCCAGCAGAACTAAAGACACACAGCTACCAGAATCCACTTTTAATAATATGTCATTAGATATCCTTAGAAGTGCTGATTCTGTGCTATGACCAGATCTAAAACCAGACTCAAATTTATCAAAGACCTAATTTAAAAAAACAAATTAGGTAAGCTGAGTAAAAATAATTGTTTACACTATCTTAGATATAAATGGTAACTTAGAAATAGGCAGAAAATGTTTTGGATCTAGAGGATCTACAATAAGTGTTTTAAGAACAGGCTGAACAATCGCGTGCGTAAGGTTTGAAGGAACACAACCACTGGTCACACTACAATTTATAATAGAGAGAATGCTTGGACCAATAATATAAATGAGCTCCACAAACAACTTGGTGGGGGTAGGGGGGTCACATCACTAGATGAGGAAGTAGTTTTTAAGTGTAGAGTAACATACTTAATAAGAGAGAGTGAGACTGGCTCAAACTGACTGAAATTATCAGCAAAAGCAGTTAAAACAGATTCATCAGACAGAGGAGGTGTCCCTGTCATCAGATAGAGGAGATTATCCCCTCAATCTGTTCAATAATAAACTTTAGAAACATTTCATAGGTATTTGCTGATGTATCAGCTATTTACAGTATTAAACAGTATTTTGTGCAATTATGCCAGAGAAATATTCAGCTCTTGCTGGTTTAACTGCTTTTTGATACTTTAACAGACACTCTCTTAGGAACTTGTAAAATAACCAAAGCTTGTCTATGACTGTATTTGATGTAATTACTCAAGAAGAATATGCATATGACTGTCATTTTGGGAGATTACACAGGAAAGTAATATATGATATGAATATTTAGGCATAGCATAATAGTTATTTTAAAATAATACATTTGGTATGTATTAAAGCAGGTATGAAGAGTTAACCCTAAAAGTATGTACTGCTCATATTAAGCATACTTTTTAAAAGTACACTTAATTACACTTGTGTTTTACAAGGGCACTCCCATAGAAATGTGTTCCACTGTATTTTAATTACAGCTTGCAGATGAAGACAGGAAAAAAAAAGGGTTAGTCTTATTCCCTCAATATTTTCAATAAAAACATTTCATAGGTATTTGCTGATGTATTTCCACATATTAGTGTAAAATTAGTATCATAGCATATAACATTTTGATATAGGAGTACAGGTTGTACATTGATGCCATCTTTGTAGATTGTTACTTTACGTGAAGGCTATAGAAAGTGTGGTTCTACGATTTCTATGGATTTCTGTTGAGTTTACATTCACTCATGTGCAAAAGTGAAAAATAGACTAGAAGCAAAAAGAAAGGTGGCATCGTGCACAGGGTGGAATTTCTGTGCTTCACTTATGTGACTGTGATGTGTCAAGTGTGGAGTGAAACTATTTTTTTTTAATGGACCTGAATGAACATGATGCTAAGTGCAATGCGGTAACATCTCATTTTTATCATTTTCAAATATAAATTCCAATCCCCTGTCCCTAACAATAACTGTCATATATATATATATATATATATATATATATATATATATATATATATATATATATATATATATATATATATATATATATATATATTAGTTTGTTTGTTTGTTTGTTTTGTTTTTTTTGCAAGTTTGCACAAATCGACATAAGGCAGTGGGCCTAAAGACTTAGCTAATGTCATGTGCAATTAAATAGAGTCTCCTATAATCAAGAAGCTTTCAACAAGCAACAAGTGGATGCCTTGCTATGGAGAGCCTTCTTTGACACGTAAACCATAGAGGAGTTGGTATTTCCATGAGCGAGCCTCTCCAATGTGTGCTTTTACATTTCTACTACATTTCACATTTCAGAGCATAAGACGGTGAAAAGCACTGTCACACGTGATCACAAAATGTAGGTGATTTTCTGTAAGGAATCCCCTCTCAGTGTTGGACACTGTTAGAAAAAAAGTTATTTGACGTTTCCTCAAAAGGCTCTTTGTAGAGTTAGGACTTATTTTCTGCTTAAAATGTTTCTAGTTTGGTACAATTTTTTCCATCTTGTTCATGAGCTCAGAGAATAAGCAGTCAAAGATACCATGGTTAGGACAAATTCCAGCAAAAAACAATTGCTCAAATACTGACATTTCGACTCCTAGGGACAACATTACCCAGTGTGTAACGATGCACTTTCTCCAAGAATTCAATCATTCTTGTTTGCTTGAATTCCTGTGAAATTGTTTGTAATTAAAACTAATTATAATCAAACCATAATGGTTTGACCTATATGTATGTATGTGTATGTATAAGGGAGTGGCTTTAGTGCGAGTATTTTGTTTTCATTTACTGGTACTCCATATAGTATATATAGAGAGATCAGTGCCAGTGGTGCAGCACTTCAACACATCCAACAGCATCTACATCCATCATCGCTGCTTCAACACATTCAGCATCATGATGCTCTGCCTGAAGCTTACACTACTCACCTGTAAGTTTCATCCATGCTTTTCCATATGGGTGTTGTAAGCTACATTTGACATCTTCTATCGTAACAGGAGAAATAGTAAAGTACTACATTTTATGTTCTTTCTATCTGTATTTGCCTTACAGTGCTTATTGCAGCACCTGGGCTGCTTGTTTCTGGAGGTAATTTTTTAATGCAGTCAAACAGCATTATTTTAAATAACCTAACATGTGATAATGGTTTCACAGAGAACCTGAACAAATAATTCAAGGTTTACTTTAAATGTCTATGTGTATAATCTGTTCTTTCAGAGAATGTGATTACCTGTGATGGTGATATCCATCGCCTCACTTGTGGTAAGTTTAAATGTCTTTCATTCCGTATAGCTGCATGAAAACATTGCATTATTATAGGAAACTAGATATAGCAATGCTGTAATAAATTTTTATTTCTTTGAATCTGAAAGACTTTTTATATTTATATGTTTTCAGATCGTGGACTTATATGGGTGGAGAATAGTTTGTATGGCCGTACGGATAGTTCCATCTGCAGTACTGCACATCCCCCTCTTCAGGTTACTGATACCAGCTGTTCCACGAGTATTTCCACTATTGCTGAGAGGTACAGTGTTTCTTGGGTTATAATATACACAAAAGCTCTACCACAATTGGAAGAAATTTAAACACAAGTGATTTAAT
The DNA here is from genome assembly GCF_001660625.3 of Ictalurus punctatus. Lineage (NCBI taxonomy): Eukaryota > Metazoa > Chordata > Actinopteri > Siluriformes > Ictaluridae > Ictalurus > Ictalurus punctatus. The sequence continues at coordinate 6,666,918 of NC_030420.2, read as the reverse complement.
ATCATTTATATAATTCTTTACAAATAATTTATACTACTGTGCTGCTAAATGCTAGAATCTAATTCACAGATTTGTGTCACCCCTTTCTAAATAAATAGACAGGCACTGCTATTTTATTTTTCTTCTGTTATACACAACATAGTTCTGCTATTTATTCTGAATATGCTTAAGCAGACACTATAACCCCACTGAGAGCATTTTGTTTGTTTACCCAAACAGATGCAATGGACTAAGTGCATGTGAGGTAAACACGGCTGCACTTCAGACATCTGACCCATGTAAAGGAACCTACAAATACTACGACACCAGTTACAGCTGCTACGATGCCGGTAAGTAGTCTGTAGAGTAGGTTATATTAGAATTTATGAAGAGTCTTATGAAATTGGCATCAGAGTGCAGAATTCAGGATGTTCATTACTAGCACTCTAATACTGATCCAATACTGAATACTCTTGCTCACACTCTGCAGGCTTCTGCTGCCAATTTATGCAAAACATTAAAGGAGGCATAGCGATTTTTCAATGTTCATGTGCAATTGTGTCATGTCAGTTGGCAAAAGGTGTGCACAAGACATTAAATCTGTCAATTTGCTCAGAAAAAGATGCCAAAAACAACGCAATACTGATCCGGTCTTTATACAAGTCACACTCCCAATCTACATGAGGAAAGCTCCCACTTCCTTTATTTTATTACTTTGAAAAAGAGCAACATACTAAATCTTATTTTTTGTTTCTGCTGTAAATCTTATGGGATATGTCGCTATTCGATTTGCATTTCAGAATCCCGATATGTCTGTTACGTCCATTCTTCTTAGCAAAATTGCTCAAGCTCTGTCAGATTGGACTGGACCATTCTAATACATTCACGTTCTTGGTTTTTCATGGTTTTTTCACTCCAGTGTAGCTTTGGCATCATGCTTAGGGTTGTTTCCATATTGGAAGGTGAAAGTTTCAAAACCCTAACCATCTTTCCAGTCCCTGCTGATAAAAGTCATCCTCACAACATTGTGCTACCACCACCGTCATGCTTCACTGTTGGGATGAAGTTGTAGGGTGAAGAGTGAAGAGCAGTGTTGGGTTTTAATAGATTGTTGATAGAATGATCTATGAATACTTATGCAAGGCTGGAGTGCTGGACTTGCCAATATCTGTATATTGTCAGATTGCATGCATTTGCTTTGTCTCCTTCCTCTAGAAACAACTGTGATCTGTGAGCACAGCTATTCCACACTGGAATGTGGTAAGAACTATTTGTCCTAATAGTTGTGCTACTAAGCTTTTAATTACTTTTGCTGTTGCTGCTGATCTACAGCAAGCTTACCTCTATATCTGTGCAGCTCAAGGTGGATATCTTCAGATCATAAATGCGAACTTCGGGCGTTCTGACTCTACAACCTGTTCAAGTGGACTCCCCAGTGGTTTGACCAAGAAGACCAACTGTTATGCTTCGAACACATTGTCAACTCTGGCGACACTGTAATTTTTTTGTTTCTTTTTAAGCTTTATTTTATTTTATTTTATTTTAAAAGCTTTTACTTAGTAGATGCACTTACTTGCTGTCCAGTGCTCCAAGAGGCCATGTTAACATCTTACTTTAATTTGCAGGTGTAATAACCAGCAGTCTTGCACTGTAGAAGCTTCATCCACCATCTTTTCAGATCCTTGTCCCAACACTGCTAAATACCTCAGTGTGTCCTACATATGCTATGGTGAGTCATCAGTTTTAGATTACACTTTAGATTATGCTTTTTTATTTTCTAGGCAAATGACTTCAGAAAATTTTAAACCTAGCCTTGGTTCCCACAAAGTGTTGATTCTCATGAAGTTATATGTTTACTATGCACAGAATATTTTTAGCATTATCTTTACTTTAAATGTGCATACATATCTTTTATGAACCTGTAGCATCAACAAACATTAATTCTCATGACAGCAATACATCCATGTGCAGAGTCTTTAAATGCAATAAAAAATACATTTATCTTAAATTCAGAAAAATAAAAGTGCATACTTTTCATCAAAACCCAATAAATTCCAGCTTTATTTATCCGTTATGCACATTTAAAGTAATCATGGATGGTTAATTTTATTATTTGTATACTCAAAATTGCTTGAGAGCTCTATGTCCCGATTTACAATATTGTCTATCCTCCATCCTCATCATTTGAATGTTTTTTTTACATTTAATTACAGAAATAAAATGAAAAAACACACACAAAATCTCTTTTTTATTTAAACAATTAATATGTTTCCTGCAGAGATCTAAGAAGGCAGTAATGCTGTGCCACTGTGTGGTTTGTTCTCCTTTTTTATCTATTATGTTATATCATATCATATCATATCATATTATATTATATTACATTATATTATATTATATTGTATAATATTGTATACTACTTATTATTAATGTTATATATTATTATATTATAGTTAATAGATAATATAATGTCCTGAGTCTAATTGTGAATTGCTCTCTCTTTCTCTTTTTCTCATATATCTACTGAAGGAGAATATTGAGCCCCACATATACTGTATCATATATTCTATGTATTTATACCAAAGTGTTGATAAATTCTCAATGCTGGCTGGTCAGAAGGTCACTCATTTTCTATAACAACAGCTCTGATCATAGTGCTGGCTCAAACTCAAATCACAGGTTTATATTAAAGCGCTTATTCTAATATGTTGTCATTTCAAAGTCTCAGTCCAAGCCACAATGAAAAATTTAAAGGCTTTTAACAGTGGCCAAATACTAACATCTCTAAATAGTGTTAATTTTGTACTAAATCTCAAAAGATGATACAACACAAAATATACTGCAAAAGTATTCCAAACTAAAATGAAATTATTTTTCATCTTTATTCTGAATCACGTCCCTTCTTGAGTACAGTATGAAAGTTTTTTTGTGTGCAGTACTACTACTATTAATTTTTTTTTCCCTTGTTGTTTTTACTGTTATTGACAGATTAACTAGAGGGACTGCAGCTTTCTCCCCAGTGGCCTCTCTTCTGTCTGAAAGGAATCAGCTTTAAATATGCAACCATGCACATGATAAAGTGCAGGTGTCTGGGTGGTGGTATACTTAACCTATGCATGTTATATAATCAACTGCTCTAATGATTTTACTTTCTGAAACTTGTAATCAGTTCCTCCTAAACCTATTCACTTTACTAATGATTTTACAATAAACTATCCTCTGAGTGCAAGCATAACAGATGAGTGTTGTGTGATTTCATGTGCAGTTGGTTAAAATTCAGACAGTTTGTGTCTGATCCATGAGCCGATAAACAAACTCTTTCTTACTTTACATTTTGAACACAGCGCTCATGCTGACAGGTGCACAGTTAAGAGATCATTAATTACAATTAGATCAATTAAGTTATTAAAGGCATTAATGAACAGACAATACTTGTCAAGTGTTCAATAAAATAGATCATAAAATAAGGAGAGAACGATTAAGGGCAGCGCAGCATAGTGGAGCAGTGGGCAGTGTTTGCTAGTTGAAAAAATTTGAACACTTGTCTAATGTTTTTATAAAGTATAACACTTCATAGGGTAAAGAAGACTTTGGGCAACATATTATATGATACTTTTAAGGATGAAGAAAACTTTGGGCCTGACTGGACATGTTATCCTATTTTAGGAAGTCTTGGAATCCTTCTTTCAGAGTGGGGTGAGATTTTGGTGGCCCAAAGTTCAATCTTGCAAAGCATTTGATATGACATAATATGCATATTAGTGTGAATGTGGTTCAAACAGAATATTGTGTTGTCAATTTGTACTAACAAAAAAGTTAAAAGCAGCTCAAATACATTTATCAACTCAATGTCATTCTACATAACATTAAAGTGAAAAGGAAAAAAAAGACTAATGCAGTGGTGGATCATCCATGTGGGGCTGTTTACCAGCATTTATATCAGCTGTTTAGCAAATGTTAATCTTCATAAAATCCTCATTCACAACTCAATACAATTTAAATTCCATTTAAAATACATTGAAAGATAAATTGATCACACACAGTACACACGCGTGGTCCTGAAGCTCACCTAGAGGGAGGTGAGTAGGCTTTTCGCCCTGCTGCAAAATGGCTGGAAGAAAAGTTGCAGTCTGAACAAAGAAAAATAAATCATCTTGAGATTACGCTAGAGCACTCCACAACAGATATAAGATTTCTCAAGGACGAGCCGCAAGGACGAGCAAATATGTTGCTCGTTTTGACGGTTCCATTACGTACTATCCTGGCCCTAGTAATGTTCTAGTTTACTTTGTCAGTACTGACACCTGGTGGTAACTTTAAGAACTGCTCATCTTAGTAATTCATCAGCCATTTTGAATGTCAGACCTCATTATGCAGAGTGCAGATGTGCATCCACACCCATCCTGTTTCGTTTTGCTCTTGGAAAAGCACAATCTGTATGTTTAAAAGTTAATCTATGCAGTAATATAAGATTATGTGAATTTTCACTCCACGGAGACTGCTCTGCTTTCCGTCACTGAATCCTTACGACTAGCAAGAGCAACCTCTAGATCATCTGTCCTCATCCTACTCGATCTCTCTGCTGCTTTCGACACTGTGAACCATCAGATCCTCCTGTCAACTCTCTGCAGCATGGGCATCACCGGAAAGGTTCTGTGCTGGGTGGAGTCATATTTCTCAGACAGATCCTTCAAGGTATTGTGGAGGGACGTATTTCTGAAACTGGCGTTCCACAGGGGTCAGTTCTGGGTCCACTGCACTTTTCTATCTATACTACATCTCTGGGCCAGGTGATTGAGTCTCATGGCTTCTCATACCACTGCTATGCTGATAACACCCAGCTCTATTTGTCCTTCCAGCCTGGTGATCCATCCGTTTCTGTATGAATCTCTGCTTGCCTGTTGGACATCTCGGTCTGGATGAGGGAACACCACCCTAAGCTCAACCAGGCAAAATTTGAGCTTCTCGTCATCCCAGCCTGCTCCTCAATCAACCACAACCTCACTGTACAGCTTGGCTGAACCACACTCAACCCAACCAGGATGGCCAGGAACCTTGGGGTGATTCTCGATGACAACTTGACCTTTACAGACCACATCTCAACAACTGCACGGTCCTGTAGGTTCATCCTGTACAACATCAAGAAAATCAGACCCTACCTCACTGAACAGGCTACACAACTACTAATCCAGGCTTTTGTCATCTCAAAACTGGACTACTGCAACTAACTACTCTCGGGCCTCCCAGCCAGCTCCATCAAACCCATTCAAATGATTCAGAATGCAGCAGAACGCCTCAAGAACCTTCAAACTAACGGTTCCTTAGTGGTGGAATGAACTTCCAACCTCAATCCATATCTGTCACCATCTTCAAGAAACAGCTAAAGACCCACCTCTTCTGTGAACACTTAACTAACCCCTAAAAAAAAAAATACTTTGGCACTTTGCTTCTTCTGGAACTCACTTAATGGATCTTGTAAGGTAGCACTACTTGTATTGTTCTCTGCTCGATATCGCTTTGCTTGAATTTCTCATTTGTAAGTCGCCTAGGATAAAAATGTCTGCTAAATGAATAAATGTAAATGTAATGTAAATGTGTATTTTGTTATACATATGTTATACATATATACATAAGTTATACATATGTTTGAGAACTATTTACATGTGACATGCTAAATTTTACTCGAAGCACATAATTGCGATGCTAGATTTTTTATTCAACTTAACATCACTATGTTCCAAGTTATGTAAAGGTGATTTATATGCATCTTACATTTGAGTGCATATTGCATATTGTTTTGAGCTATGTGAAGAGACTGTAACTTTGTAAGAGATAGTATTAGTTCAATATCATTATTCATCTTGCGGTTTCACAAATTGGTGTTCAGTAAATAGACTTTAACCCTGACATCCGTCAACGACTTTTACTGGGCCTTTGTATAACTCGCTGGAAGAGCAAAAGAAGAAAAAACACAAGCTGAGGGCAGAAGGCAAACCATGCCGGTCTGAGACCCAAAGAAATCATTCTTGAAGACTAGATTTTCATTATCCTCATGAAACTTTGTCATAATTATACACACACCTGCACCTAGCTGCACTCTTCCACTGCAGTGAAAGCACTGTCAGGAATGTGTTAATAACTTTCATTGAGGTTCTTCACAGGCTCCTCTTTAAGGGCATAATGATCACCGTTCGGTAAAACAAGACCTGCTTGCCTTCTTCATTTCTATCCTTCCAAAACTGCAGAATGATGTTGGATTGCACCAACATCAAAATTTCTATTCCCAAGCAAATGGATACACAGAAAGAGACCTATTCTGCATACCGTGACATGCGCTCCTTCAAACTACTCCTTGGGGTGGTACTGAATGCTGTGATCACATAATGCAGCAAATGTTACCCAGGATCAGAAAGTGATAAGGAAATAGTACTGGATTCTGGTGTTTTGGGCCATTTCAAGTCTGGAGACCTGATTTTGGCTGACAAGGGATTCCTAATTCACTATATTCTGCCATTCCTCAATCATGGCCAACTGACACACACAGTGAAGCACATGCTACAAAGCTGATTGCACAGAATAGGATTCATGTTGAGAGGGCAATTGGCCATTTAAAAGACTTTCAAATACTGAAATTCATCCCTTCTCATCTGTGGCACTTTGCAGATAAACTGGTTCAGGTATGATGTGCATTATTGACCCTCTCATTACTTTTTACATGCAGTAATCAGTAATGTAATCAAATTACAATTTTAATGTAGCAATTAGTAATCTGTAGTGGATTACTTCTCTTTGTAACTTACCCAACACTGTTGGTGTAGCACTTACAGTTGGGTCAGTATGTTTAATTTTTATGCCTTGTGTTTGGAGAAAATGTGTAATGGGACCTTGACATGTGTGCATCATTTCACGTAAACAAAGCTGATACTACACCACTACTACAATAAAGGAACACCTTTTTGTGTTCCTCTGACTCTCTGACCCCATACACCATAGCTCTGTCTGTCTCAGATCACGCCAGTGTAACATACTAACTAGCCTACATGTGGAGCAGGCTAAAATCGCGTGTCTTTTAAGCACTTTTGCAGGCGTGCGGGTAGACGAACTCTTATTATTTTAGAACGTTAAATTTTGCACATTTATATAATAACTTTAAAAAACAAATAAATAAATTAAATTAATAAATTAATTAAATAAATAAATAAATAATGATAATAATAATAAATCTTTCCACAAATAAAGTAGCAAAAATATTAAGATGCCCTAAAATAATTTTTATTTGAACTATATGGCATAGACAATTGCTTGAATTAATTGACTACTTTTTAAAATGTAGTCCGTGTGGACTGAAATCCTTTTTTACAAGGAATCCAGTAACGTTTTTGATGCGACATGTGACATTATGCTACACACAGGTTCTTTATTTAAGGTAATAGTGATTGCATAGCAACCTAAAAGTTGTGTCAAATAAATTCTCATGAAAAATGCACTAATGCAATGAAGTATCTAAAAACCGGTTAATGGGCTCACGTTGCTAAGTCTTGGTTGCCCTCCTGCCGACTAAGCTTATTTTTACTGTCATCATCTGCAAGTTCTAATTAAAATACAATTATTTCATCTAAAAAGGTGACAAATGACAGTGGCACTGCCCTTGTAAAAGGGTGTAATAAAGTGTAATTAAGTGTACGTTTAAAAAGTATGCTTAATATGAAAAGTACATCTTTTTAGGGTTAACGCTTTATGCATGCTTTAACAGATACTAAATGTATTATTTTGAAACAACATATAACAAATAAGTGGGTTTAAATTGTAATTGTGCTATGCTTAAATATATCTCAAATGCATTTCGTTGTGCTTTTAGCTTAGTTGCACTCAAGTAGACTTAAAATTGTCATATCTAGACACAGTTGTTATAAAACCTGAAGGAGGTCATAAATTATGTGTACTTATTTGGTTAATTAGATCATTTTTTATGTGTTTTGTTCTGTTTGTGAACATTGTATTTAGGTTAAATCATATTTGATACATGCGCAAGTACATTTTACATTTTTACATACTCGGAATATGAATTTTCTACTCTGTGTCCTTTCGCTATAACCCTTTTTGATTTCTGAGCAATATTCAAGGCTTTTCCAGCTTTTCCATTTTGGTCCATGTGTTGGTTCCGTTTGTGTTGTTTAAAGAAAGATGTTTGAAATGAACAGATTGTTTATCTTGCAGAACTCTATCAAATTTCCTCAAATTTTCTCCTGTTCCCAAGTCCATATTTTCCAACCACTTGGTGTTCTTCATTTTCTCCAACCTTCACATTCCAGTCTCCAATGACTATCAGTATGATTTCAGCTTGCAGTTGTTCATAGAACTGATGAGGTTCTTCCTCTTCTGCACTGATGCCCAACACATGGATCTGCAAGAATTTTATTTAATTTTTTTCCACAGCCAGTTTTCATTGATTCATACTTCTCACATTCCATGTCCCAGTGTTCAGGATTTCTTTACAGCTTCAGACCCTCATTTCATGCACAGCAATAATAGCAGTTAGACTTCTCAAAGGCTTTGATCTAACCACGTCATACAGGCTAGCTTTACTCTGACAAGTCATCAGGTCTTCCCCAGTAACGTGTTAAGTTACTTCCGTCCTGGGAGTCTTGTCTTCTAGCACTATATCATTATTTAAATCACTATTAGAGTTTTCGTGGGATAGGGAAGTAGATTACCAGGCCATTCTTATGTGGCCACTTGAATGTGATTCTCCACCGTCAGCACCGACCAATAGTGCTGCTGCCCAGTATGAGGAACCCGAAGGAATGTTACTCCAGTCAGCATAGCTCATTGGGTCATGGACAAGCCCAACCACCATGACAAGGTGATAGCTAAGGCATCGGTCACGTAAACCACTATTTAGAGTCTTTTAAAAATATCCACCATCAAAATTCTATATAGGCTTTTTATTTTATTGTGATGTGTAACACGTAGACTTTAGGTGCTTTTGTAGACGTGGATGTAGACAAGAGAGGGCATGGGTACATTTAAAACTTATCATCCCTCCATACACCATAGCTTTGTCTGTCTCAAATGAATCCAGTGTAAAACACTGACAAGCCTACATGTGGAGTAGGATACGTGTTCTTTATGTGTTGGTCATGTGTCTTTTAGGCACTTTTGCAGGAGTGCCGGTAGACAAGGGCGGTAGGTAAATTTAAGAAACTCATCTAATTATATCACTGTAAATTTTGCACATTTATTACATCCTTAACAGTGGCTCCTTAAATCACATTGGTGCTGGAGAGACAATCTGTGTGTGGCTGTTAATGAAGTGTGGTTAGGCAAACTCTTTCCACAAATAAAACAGCATAAAAATAGAAATGTTCTTAAAGAGTTTTTGCTGTAACTATGCAAAAGACAACCGCTTGACTGTTGACTACTTTTTTTAAATTACCGGTTGATTAATTAGTGCAGGTTTGAATTTGACACTTCACTGATGCACCTTTAACACAGCCCATGTGGACTGAAATCCTTTTTAAAAACGGAATCCAGTGACATCGTGACACAACATATGACATGATGCTACACACAGCTTCTTTTTGCAATGTATTAGTATTCAAGAAAACTGCACTAATGCAATGAACTATCCAAAAACCAGTAAAAGTGTTCACACTTCTAAGTCTCGTTTGCTCTCCAGCCTTCATGATTAAGCCTATTTTTACTGTCATCATCTGCAAGCTGTAATTAAAATACATCTAAAAATGTCACACAGGACAATGGGACTGCCCTTGTAAAAGAAAAGTGTAATTAAGTGTACTTTTAAAAAAGTATGCTTAATATGAAAAGTACATACTTTTAGGGTTTACTACATGCTTTAATACATACTAAATGTATTATTTTTAAACAACTTATGCCAAATAAGTGGGTTTAAATTGTACTTGTGCTAAAAATATTTCTCAAATACATTTAGTTGTGCTTTAGATTAGTTCAAGTAAACTTAAAAATTTAATATCATATATTTAAATACTTGAAGTAGATCATAAATATACTATGAGGTATATTAATACACAAACACGTGTCTACATTTACAGCATTCAGTTGAAACATCTAAACAAATTAATGTAGCTATTTAATGTACTAGTCATAATTTACTTTTTTAAACATTGTAAAAAATATATATATATATATATATATATATATATATATATATATATATATATATTTTTTTTTTTTTTTCAATTGAAAAGACAATTAGATATACTGGTGTACATCCAAAATTACATTAACGCATACTTTGAAAGGTGAACATATACTTTTTAAATAATACCTAACATAATTAAATATGATTTTATATATATATATATATATATATATATATATATATATATATATACACACACACACACACACACACACACACACACACACACATTTATTTATTTATTTGTTCGTTTGTTTTTTATCACAGCATATAGACATTTTGCTGTATGTATAAAGGTTGTATATTGATGTCATCTAGATTGTTACTTTACATGAAGTGCACAGAGTATACAAAGTGAGGTTCTGAGATTACAGTGGATTTCTATGGAGTTTACACTTCATTCGTTTGCGAAAGTGAAAAATAGACTATAAGCATAAAAGAAAGGTGGTGTCATGCATGGGCTGGAATTTTGGTCCTTCACTTATGTGCCTGTAATGTGGCAATTGTGGAGTGAAACTTTTTTAATGGAGTTGAATGAGGTCTTGATGCGACACATGATGCTTATATAACATCTCATTTGAATAATTTTCAGCGTAACTGTCATAAATATAAATTCGAACGAATATTTATATCTATTGTAATGATATGGTGATATTTGTTTACAGTACATAGTGTCTTAATGATAAATTAAGAAAATCTTGCCATCACCACATCGGTGCTCCTACTACCAAATGAATGAAAAGTAATACAGTATACAATCCCCTTCCAAAATTATTTGAACGGCAAGGACAAATCATTTGTTTTTGCTGTGGACTGATGACATTTGGGTTTGAGATCAAAAGATGAACGAGTATGTAAGAATTAAGAATATGAATTTCAGCATTTATTTCCGAGTATTAATATGTAGAGGTGTTAGATGACATAGAATATAGCATATTTTGTATCAAACCTCCCAATTTGTAGGTAAGCAAAAATAATGTAACATGTGACTAACAGGTGTTTCTTGTTACCCAGGTGTGTCCTGTTAGATTTATTGTTTAAACAATAAATAGCTCTGAACATCTACTCTTGGTTTTAGCCTACAGTTTCACCTGTGCATTTGTTGTTAAAGATAAGCCAACATGAATATCGGAGAGCTGTCTATGGGAGACAAGCAAGCCATTTTGAATCTGAGAAAAGTTGGAAAATCAATCACTGCACAAACATTGGGCATAGCCAATATAAAAATTTTGGAATGTCCTGAAAAAGAAAGAAACCATTGGTGTACTGAACACAGACCCCGAATTGGTTGGCCAAGGAAAACGCAAAAACAACAGTCAGTGACATCACCAGCAACCTCCATAGGGCAGGGGTGAAGGTATCAGAATCCACTGCTTGAAGAAGACTCCAAGAGTTGAAATATAGAGGCCATACCACAAGGTACAAACCACTCATGAGCAGTACGAATCAGAAACCCAGATTGGAATTCCCAAAGAAATACAGAGATGAGCCCCAAATGTTTTGGAACTTCGATTACCTTGTACCAAAGTGATGGAAAGTCCAAAGTGTGGAGAAAGAAAGATCTGCTCATGATCCAAAACATACAAGCTCATCTGTGAAACATCATGGAGGTAGTGTCATGGCTTGGGTGGGTATGACTGCTTCTGGAACAGACTCACAGCAGCAGAATGAATTTAGAATTTTGCAGGAACATTTTGTCTGGCAAAAGAGAAATGCATCAAATTAATCAGGAGGATCTTTATCATGTAGCAAGGCAGTGATCCAAAGACACTGCCAGCACAACACAAGACTTTATCAGGGGGGAAAAACGGAAGGTTTTAGACTGACCAACTCAATCACCAGACCTTAAGCCAGTTGAGCAGCATTTCAACTCCTGAAGGGAAGAACCCCCTAAAATAAACAACAATTGAATGAGGCTGCAGTAAAAGCCGGGGAAAGCATCACAAAAGAAGAAACCAACAATTTGGTGATGTCAGTGAGTCAAAGGCTTGCAGTTATTGCAAGCAAGGGATATGCAACCAAATATTAAGTGGTGTTTACTTCAAGACGTATCTGTTCCCATACTCTTTGTATAGTGAGGGGCTCTTATCTGCTTAAAAAGTTTCTAGTTTGATACTCCCCCCCCCATCTGATTTATTAGCCCAGAGCAAGCAATCAAAAGTAGTGTGGTTAGGACAAATTCTAGCAAAAAAGCAAGCACTCAAGTACTGACTTTTCAACTCTTGGTGCAACATTATCTAGGGTGTAGTGAATGTAGTGAAACATTTACACTAAGTATTTGGTCATTGCTGTTTCTCTAAATTCCAGTGAAATTGTTTGTAATTAATCTAATTATAAGGAACCATAATGTTTGACCTAGAAATTTATACATTTGCAATTATAATGCTTTCTGGGTGGGTCAAGGGAGTGGCTTTAGTGCAAGCATTTTTTTTTCAGTTACTAGCAGTTACTGGTTACTCGAGTCACACTAACAAGTAAGGTGCAGAAAAATGACTTGCAATTTGAATGGAGTCGTGAACAACTGACTCAAGACTTGACTTGGACTTGAAGACAGAGACTTTTGAACAACAAAAGTCATTTTGGTTTGGTATTCCCGATTCTCTCTTTACTACCCTACATAACAGCATCAAACACCAGATTTTTCTATTCATTTCTTTCCAATCAGTATGTCCCCATCCCGCAACTTGTGATTGTGTCCCGCATTTGACTGGAATTAAAAAGTTTGAACAGACATGGACTGCGTCCAAAGTTGCATACTGTGACAGCACATAGTGCATTCGATGCAGTACCTATGGGCTGGCTGTTGAAACAGTACGTACTAATCAGTATACGTGTGTAGTATCAATACAATCCTGGACATACTACATCAGCCATGTTGGTATTGTCATAACCTTCAACTTCATCATAAACACAAAAATCCTAAAGGGACCACCAGATTAAAGCAACCACACTAACGGTGAAATGCACATCAGGAAAGTTACCTGAATTAGCAATTTAATGTGGGCAGTGTTAACAGGCTGAGATAAATTCATTGCCGTGAGCTTGGCCGGCTAAAGCATGATGGAGATCACAAAAAAAGGTTTCAAATGCTGTGACAACTTTTTTTTTGTTTAAACCTTTAATAAGTTAACAATTTATTCAGGTATTGTTAAACGAGTCCTTTTTAACCAAGGTTTAATACTTAAAAAAAGAGCCGACGCACTGTCTTTGCATTATGAGATTTTTTGACTCGTGTAGAGTGCATCGGTTGCATACTGCAAAATCTCTATACTACTACTCTAAATTAAATATTAACACTTTTTCTTGATGTTTAATTTTATGCATGTCCAATGCATATTTGAAGTTTGTGTAATAATTGTCTAATATTAAATACTCATTTTAAAATTCAACAGTATCAAGATGGAAACAAACTTAAAACGAGATATAACTGCCCTCAATGAGGTGAATGTGTAGCAACATTATACCAACATTTTTTTTTATTGCTCAATGCTTTTGTTTTTAGGTGAACCATTCCTTCGCAACAAAATCTCTACAAAATATGTAGCCTACAAGTTTCTCGGAAATAAAAAACTAAATTTTACATATATTTACAGTCCACAGTGATAAAAGGTGCCATGCATTTTCTCTGCATATACAGTGACATTACTCATTAGCACAGCTGGATTGTATGCATGAGAAACTGCAAAATCCTCGGTAGAATACCCTGGAGCTCACCTCATCTTCCCTTACCAGTTTAGCCTGGTGGATACACAGAATACACATTATAAAACGGATAAAAATAAAGTCATTTAACAAATAAAATACACTTCCTTTAGTTGAGCCTAAATGTGAAAGCGGGGACATGCTCGAGCACCGGTTTGTGAATGGAGGGCGGAGTTTAGAAAGTGAGTGATAAGGATTGAACACCTGCGTGGAATTATATTAATGAATGTTAAGTGTTGCAGTGAGCCGAAGCGAGAATAAAAACGGGAGAGACTGGCGCCTGGAAAGACAGAGAGTGCCAACCAGCACAGAGCCGTGTGTGCGCGTGTGTCTATAAAATAGTACCGCTGAAAAGTGAAAGTTACATATATAGTGCCTTTTGAGTTGTTCCAAGCTTGTCTCCAGCTTCCTCATTCCCTACCCAAACCTGGGAAAGTCTTTTAGTAAGGTTTTATTTATTTATTTTCCTCATGTTTTTACGATAATATTTCAGTAAGTTATAAACTGAAATAGACAGATAACATCAGTTATAAAGACTGAAAAGAAATCCTTTTTGTCCCCCTTAATATTTTTATGCAGTAATGTTTCTCTTTGTTGCATTGTTTGATACAAGAGACATAAATATAAATAAATATAAAAGGGCTGAGAGTACATGTTTAATTAGTTTAGTTTAAACTAATAGTATTATTCATTTAGATAGACATCAGAGTGGTCTTTGGGTGTTGGAAATATTTCCCACATTGTCTCACACAAACTCACATGTCCCACCTAATTGTCTTCTATGCATTTGTCCATGCTTCCATGTTTAGTTTTTGCCACAGTATTTTGCCAAGTTGTCTTAGCGTATTTGTTTTGTTGTTTGTTCGTTTATTAAACTGTTTGAAAATCTGCGATTGCTTCCGCATCAACCTTGAAATGTGACAGAACGTGAGACCTACAACGGAAGCAGCAGCTCACCATGAAGTACCTGGGCTTCGATCTGCAACCTATGTTCACAGAGAACTATGCCACACTACAACAACAGGAGGAGGCGTACCAAGCTGAGCCACGTAAGCAGCAGGTCGAAAGGAAGTCCCTGGGCTTCAATCTACCACCTATGTTCGCCGAGGACTATGCCACGCCACGCCAACAGGAGGAGGAGTCCGGGTACAAGTGGGAGTCTGTGGTCGGGGCTAGTACCATCTCCCACCCTCCCTCCCCATAATGGATCTAGTTCAGCAAACGGAGTCAGCGGAGAACAAAAGTCAGCCTCCCTACTCGTCTGAGGACGCCGCTCAGCTTTTCGGGTCAGCTGAGGACACCGCTCAGTCACCCGGGTTGGCTGAAGACGTTGCTCTGTGTCCTGACATACCCAAGTGCTCCCCTCTATTTGCCAACTGTGCGTACAACGCTGCTGTGCTTGCTGGTTCAGCTGAGGATGTCGCTCTGCCTACCTGCTCGGCTGAGGACCTCGCTCCGCTTTCCTGCTCAGCTGAGGACGTCGCTCTGCCTTCCTGCTCGGCTGAGGTCGTCGCTCTGCCTTCCTGCTAGGCTGAGGTCATCGCTCTGCCATCCTGCTTCACTGAGGACGTCGCTCTGCCTCCATGTTCCACTGCAGACATCATTCCTCTTCCTTGACGCGGAGGAAGTTGTCCCGCTGACCTGCCACGCAGACGTCGCTCTGAGCTACAGCCCCGCTGAGGATGTCGCTCTGCTTACCTGTTCCGCTGAGGATGTCGCTCTGCTTACCTGTTCCACTGAGGACATCACTCTGCTTTCCTGTTCCAGTGAGGACATCGCTCTGCTTACCTGTTCCGTTGAGAACATCGCTCTGCTTACCTGTTCCGCTGAGAACATCGCTCTGCTTACCTGTTCCGCTGAGGACGTCGCTCTGCTTACCTGTTACACTGAGGATGTTGCATTGCTTTCTTGCTCCGCTGAGGACGCCGCTCATCTCCCATTTCTGCTGGGGACATTTTGCCCAAGGGGCCAGGACCACCAGATGGAGGGAGTGCATTTTTGGGCGCTCCGGGAGAAGCGGGGGGTGGGGTTGGGGGGTTCTGTCATATATCAAGGAGGAAACGCTGGACATCAGTTCCCATGAGCCACTGCACTGTACTACAATATGTCACATGACCACCTGCACTAGAATCAAGTTACTGTTAACGAGCACTCCTATATATAGCCACTGTTTGTACTGCTTCCTTGTCTCACGTAATTGTCTTCTATGCTTTTGTCCACGCTTCCATGTTTAGTTTTTGCCACAGTATTTTGCCAAGTTGTCTTAGTGTAATTGTTTTGTTGGTTGTTCATTTATTAAACTTGTTTGAAAATCTGCAATTGCTTCCGCATCAACCTTGAAACGTGACAGACAGGAGGAAAACCAACTTGGATGCTCCTTGGATGCCAACATGTTCCATGGACATTCAGTAAAATAGTAAGGTCAATCATATCAAATGCTGCGCTAAGATCCAGCAGAACTAAAGACACACAGCTACCAGAATCCACTTTTAATAATATGTCATTAGATATCCTTAGAAGTGCTGATTCTGTGCTATGACCAGATCTAAAACCAGACTCAAATTTATCAAAGACCTAATTTAAAAAAACAAATTAGGTAAGCTGAGTAAAAATAATTGTTTACACTATCTTAGATATAAATGGTAACTTAGAAATAGGCAGAAAATGTTTTGGATCTAGAGGATCTACAATAAGTGTTTTAAGAACAGGCTGAACAATCGCGTGCGTAAGGTTTGAAGGAACACAACCACTGGTCACACTACAATTTATAATAGAGAGAATGCTTGGACCAATAATATAAATGAGCTCCACAAACAACTTGGTGGGGGTAGGGGGGTCACATCACTAGATGAGGAAGTAGTTTTTAAGTGTAGAGTAACATACTTAATAAGAGAGAGTGAGACTGGCTCAAACTGACTGAAATTATCAGCAAAAGCAGTTAAAACAGATTCATCAGACAGAGGAGGTGTCCCTGTCATCAGATAGAGGAGATTATCCCCTCAATCTGTTCAATAATAAACTTTAGAAACATTTCATAGGTATTTGCTGATGTATCAGCTATTTACAGTATTAAACAGTATTTTGTGCAATTATGCCAGAGAAATATTCAGCTCTTGCTGGTTTAACTGCTTTTTGATACTTTAACAGACACTCTCTTAGGAACTTGTAAAATAACCAAAGCTTGTCTATGACTGTATTTGATGTAATTACTCAAGAAGAATATGCATATGACTGTCATTTTGGGAGATTACACAGGAAAGTAATATATGATATGAATATTTAGGCATAGCATAATAGTTATTTTAAAATAATACATTTGGTATGTATTAAAGCAGGTATGAAGAGTTAACCCTAAAAGTATGTACTGCTCATATTAAGCATACTTTTTAAAAGTACACTTAATTACACTTGTGTTTTACAAGGGCACTCCCATAGAAATGTGTTCCACTGTATTTTAATTACAGCTTGCAGATGAAGACAGGAAAAAAAAAGGGTTAGTCTTATTCCCTCAATATTTTCAATAAAAACATTTCATAGGTATTTGCTGATGTATTTCCACATATTAGTGTAAAATTAGTATCATAGCATATAACATTTTGATATAGGAGTACAGGTTGTACATTGATGCCATCTTTGTAGATTGTTACTTTACGTGAAGGCTATAGAAAGTGTGGTTCTACGATTTCTATGGATTTCTGTTGAGTTTACATTCACTCATGTGCAAAAGTGAAAAATAGACTAGAAGCAAAAAGAAAGGTGGCATCGTGCACAGGGTGGAATTTCTGTGCTTCACTTATGTGACTGTGATGTGTCAAGTGTGGAGTGAAACTATTTTTTTTTAATGGACCTGAATGAACATGATGCTAAGTGCAATGCGGTAACATCTCATTTTTATCATTTTCAAATATAAATTCCAATCCCCTGTCCCTAACAATAACTGTCATATATATATATATATATATATATATATATATATATATATATATATATATATATATATATATATATATATTAGTTTGTTTGTTTGTTTGTTTTGTTTTTTTTGCAAGTTTGCACAAATCGACATAAGGCAGTGGGCCTAAAGACTTAGCTAATGTCATGTGCAATTAAATAGAGTCTCCTATAATCAAGAAGCTTTCAACAAGCAACAAGTGGATGCCTTGCTATGGAGAGCCTTCTTTGACACGTAAACCATAGAGGAGTTGGTATTTCCATGAGCGAGCCTCTCCAATGTGTGCTTTTACATTTCTACTACATTTCACATTTCAGAGCATAAGACGGTGAAAAGCACTGTCACACGTGATCACAAAATGTAGGTGATTTTCTGTAAGGAATCCCCTCTCAGTGTTGGACACTGTTAGAAAAAAAGTTATTTGACGTTTCCTCAAAAGGCTCTTTGTAGAGTTAGGACTTATTTTCTGCTTAAAATGTTTCTAGTTTGGTACAATTTTTTCCATCTTGTTCATGAGCTCAGAGAATAAGCAGTCAAAGATACCATGGTTAGGACAAATTCCAGCAAAAAACAATTGCTCAAATACTGACATTTCGACTCCTAGGGACAACATTACCCAGTGTGTAACGATGCACTTTCTCCAAGAATTCAATCATTCTTGTTTGCTTGAATTCCTGTGAAATTGTTTGTAATTAAAACTAATTATAATCAAACCATAATGGTTTGACCTATATGTATGTATGTGTATGTATAAGGGAGTGGCTTTAGTGCGAGTATTTTGTTTTCATTTACTGGTACTCCATATAGTATATATAGAGAGATCAGTGCCAGTGGTGCAGCACTTCAACACATCCAACAGCATCTACATCCATCATCGCTGCTTCAACACATTCAGCATCATGATGCTCTGCCTGAAGCTTACACTACTCACCTGTAAGTTTCATCCATGCTTTTCCATATGGCTGTTGTAAGCTACATTTGACATCTTCTATCGTAACAGGAGAAATAGTAAAGTACTACATTTTATGTTCTTTCTATCTGTATTTGCCTTACAGTGCTTATTGCAGCACCTGGGCTGCTTGTTTCTGGAGGTAATTTTTAATGCAGTCAAACAGCATTATTTTAAATAACCTAACATGTGATAATGGTTTCACAGAGAACCTGAACAAATAATTCAGGTTTACTTTAAATGTCTATGTGCATAATCTGTTCTTTCAGAGAATGTGATTACCTGTGATGGTGATATCCATCGCCTCACTTGTGGTAAGTTTAAATATCTTTCATTCCGTATAGCTGTATGAAAACATTGCATTATTATAGGAAACTAGATATAGCAATGCTGTAATAAATTTTTATTTCTTTGAATCTGAAAGACTTTTTATATTTATATGTTTTCAGATCGTGGACTTATATGGGTGGAGAATAGTTTGTATGGCCGTACGGATAGTTCCATCTGCAGTACTGCACATCCCCCTCTTCAGGTTACTGATACCAGCTGTTCCACGAGTATTTCCACTATTGCTGAGAGGTACAGTGTTTCTTGGGTTATAATATACACAAAAGCTCTACCACAATTGGAAGAAATTTAAACACAAGTGATTTAATATCATTTATATAATTCTTTACAAATAATTTATACCACTGTGCTGCTAAATGCTAGAATCTAATTCACAGATTTGTGTCACCCCTTTCTAAATAAATAGACAGGCACTGCTATTTTATTTTTCTTCTGTTATACACAACATAGTTCTGCTATTTATTCTGAATATGCTTAAGCAGACACTATAACCCCACTGAGAGCATTTTGTTTGTTTACCCAAACAGATGCAATGGACTAAGTGCATGTGAGGTAAACACGGCTGCACTTCAGACATCTGACCCATGTAAAGGAACCTACAAATACTACGACACCAGTTACAGCTGCTACGGTGCCGGTAAGTAGTCTGTAGAGTAGGCTATATTAGAATTTATGAAGAGTCTTATGAAATTGGCATCAGAGTGCAGAATTCAGGATGTTCATTACTAGCACTCTAATACTGATCCAATACTGAATACTCTTGCTCACACTCTGCAGGCTTCTGCTGCCAATTTATGCAAAACATTAAAGGAGGCATAGCGATTTTTCAATGTTCATGTGCAATTGTGTCATGTCAGTTGGCAAAAGGTGTGCACAAGACATTAAATCTGTCAATTTGCTCAGAAAAAGATGCCAAAACCAACGCAATACTGATCCAGTCTTTATACAAGTCACACTCCCAATCTACATGAGGAAACCTCCCACTTCCTTTATTTTATTACTTTGAAAAAGAGCAACATACTAAATCTTATTTTTTGTTTCTGCTGTAAATCTTATGGGATATGTCGCTATTCGATTTGCATTTCAGAATCCCGATATGTCTGTTACGTCCATTCTTCTTAGCAAAATTGCTCAAGCTCTGTCAGATTGGACTGGACCATTCTAATACATTCACGTTCTTGGTTTTTCATGTTTTTTTCACTCCAGTGTAGCTTTGGCATCATGCTTAGGGTTGTTTCCATATTGGAAGGTGAAAGTTTCAAAACCCTAACCATCTTTCCAGTCCCTGCTGATAAAAGTCATCCTCACAACATGGTGCTACTACCACCACCGCCATGCTTCACTGTTGGGATGAAGTTGTAGGGTGAAGAGTGAAGAGCAGTGTTGGGTTTTAATAGATTGTTGATAGAATGATCTATGAATACTTATGCAAGGCTGGAGTGCTGGACTTGCCAATATCTGTATATTGTCAGATTACATGCATTTGCTTTGTCTCCTTCCTCTAGAAACAACTGTGATCTGTGAGCACAGCTATTCCACACTGGAATGTGGTAAGAACTATTTGTCCTAATAGTTGTGCTACTAAGCTTTTAATTACTTTTGCTGTTGCTGCTGATCTACAGCAAGCTTACCTCTATATCTGTGCAGCTCAAGGTGGATATCTTCAGATCATAAATGCGAACTTCGGGCGTTCTGACTCTACGACCTGTTCAAGTGGACTCCCCAGTGGTTTGACCAAGAAGACCAACTGTTATGCTTCGAACACATTGTCAACTCTGGCGACACTGTAATTTTTTGTTTCTTTTTAAGCTTTATTTTATTTTATTTTATTTTATTTTATTTTAAAAGCTTTTACTTAGTAGATGCACTTACTTGCTGTCCAGTGCTCAAAGAGGCCATGTTAACATCTTACTTTAATTTGCAGGTGTAATAACCAGCAGTCTTGCACTGTAGAAGCTTCATCCACCATCTTTTCAGATCCTTGTCCCAACACTGCTAAATACCTCAGTGTGTCCTACATATGCTATGGTGAGTCATCAGTTTTAGATTACACTTTAGATTATGCTTTTTTATTTATATATTAAAGCGCTTATTCTAATATGTTGTCATTCAAAGTCTGAGTCCAAGCCACAATGAAAAATTTAAAGGCCAAGGTAGATTTTCGTTTTTAACAGTGGCCAAATACTAACATCTCTAAATAGTGTTCATTTTGTACTAAATCTCAAAAGATGATACAACACAAAATATATTGCAAAAGTATTCCAAACTAAAATGAAATTATTTTTCATCTTTATTCTGAATCACGTCACTTCTTGAGTACAGTATGAAAGTTTTTTTTGTGTGCAGTACTACTACTATTAATATTTTTCCCTTGTTGTTTTTACTGTTATTGACAGATTAACTAGAGGGACTGCAGCTTTCTCCCCAGTGGCCTCTCTTCTGTCTGAAAGGAATCAGCTTTAAATATGCAACCATGCACATGATAAAGTGCAGGTGTCTGGGTGGTGGTATACTTAACCTATGCATGTTATATAATCAACTGCTCTAATGATTTTACTTTCTGAAACTTGTAATCAGTTCCTCCTAAACCTATTCACTTTACTAATGATTTTACAATAAACTATCCTCTGAGTGCAAGCATAACAGATGAGTGTTGTGTGATTTCATGTGCAGTTGGTTAAAATTCAGACAGTTTGTGTCTGATCCATGAGCCGATAAACAAACTCTTTCTTACTTTACATTTTGAACACAGCGCTCATGCTGACAGGTGCACAGTTAAGAGATCATTAATTAGAATTAGATCAATTAAGTTATTAAAGGTATTAATGAACAGACAATACTTGTCAAGTGTTCAATAAAATAGATCATAAAATAAGGAGAGAACGATTAAGGGCAGCGCAGCATAGTGGAGCAGTGGGCAGTGTTTGCTAGTTGAAAAAATTTGAACACTTGTCTAATGTTTTTATAAAGTATAACACTTCATAGGGTAAAGAAGACTTTGGGCAACATATTATATGATACTTTTAAGGATGAAGAAAACTTTGGGCCTGACTGGACATGTTATCCTATTTTAGGAAGTCTTGGAATCCTTCTTTCAGAGTGGGGTGAGATTTTGGTGGCCCAAAATTCAATCTTGCAAAGCATTTGATATGACATAATATGCATATTAGTGTGAAAGTGGTTCAAACAGAATATTGTGTTGTCAATTTGTACTAACAAAAAAGTTAAAAGCAGCTCAAATACATTTATCAACTCAATGTCAATCTACATAACATTAAAGTGAAAAGGAAAAAAAAAGACTAATGCAGTGGTGGATCATCCATGTGGGGCTGTTTACCAGCATTTATATCAGCTGTTTAGCAAATGTTAATCTTCATAAAATCCTCATTCACAACTCAATACAATTTAAATTCCATTTAAAATACATTGAAAGATAAATTGATCACACACAGTACACACGCGTGGTCCTGAAGCTCACCTAGAGGGAGGTGAGTAGGCTTTTCGCCCTGCTGCAAAATGGATAATGCGCAAGGAAGTTCCCACACACCGTCTCTGGTAAGGTTTTAGTTCTTCCCTCTTTTCCGTCATTAATCATATTAATTTATGGAACTTAATAAAGTGCATTGTTGCCGTATTTTTTAAAAATTTGGCACAGTCATGTTTAAGAAAGGCTAACGATAATAGCAGGAATTCTTTCACAACAGAGAGATAGACCACTTTTCAGACAAAAAAATAATGAAAACATAATGAAAGCTGCTGGATTTGCATAGAAAAAAAGAAGCAAGTGTGACAGGCAGGGTCTCTAGAAGAACTGTGGCAGACTCTCTAAGAAGCTCAGCTAAACTTATCAGCCAATTTTCTTTCCAAATTCCTGAGACTACTATGTCAGCACTTTGCTTTTAAAAAAGAAAGAAAGAAAATAATTAATTAAAGGGTTTACACACCAAATATTGATTTAGTTTAGTTTCTTACTGCTCTTTATATTATATTATTTCATGTGGCATGTAGAACAGTTTACTGTGATTATTTACGAAAGCATCTCTGCTTTTTGGCATTTCTTTTTAGGCCTGTCACGATAACTCATTTTATTGAACAATATATTATCACAGAAATAATTATGATAAACGATATTATTGTCAATTTAAGACCGTTTTATGTCACTAATAATATATCAATTAATAATAATATCATAGCATGATAATGCAAGTCCACAATTTCAAAGAGAAATGAACATTTAATTATTAAGCATATTCAGACTATAACATGTTAATATGGAGTTAAATTTGTGCCAAAACTAATCAAATAAATATACCATTTCACAAACAAACACATCTGCTTCGCAAAGGAAAACTCGACTCTCAAACACACAGAAAGGGATTTTCTCACAAATGTGTCGCCTTGATTTTCTTACAAACACAGCTAAGCAACTTTCTCTTACACACCAACAGGCGGCGCTATCGGTCAATTTACGCATTACATTACACCACAGTAGAGTGTTGTAAATAGTTTTTGTTATTATTATTTATATTTTGATTGACATATTTATGCAAAGAAATAACAATAGTGCATAGATACAGCTTTAAATCATACACACTCAATGCACAGGCTATAATCCCAAGCAAGTGTGTACGCATAAACAGTAACAGTAGCTACTGCCAAAAACAAGAATATATATATATATGATTGATTTTTATATATATTAGATTTTATAGTTGATTTTTATCTGATTAAACTGGCACTGTATATAAGTCACCTGCATTGTTGTTGAGGAGAAAATGCAAAGAGTAAACCAATTATTCACACATTTTATATATTAACATGTATCAACAAAGACATGCATTTTTTCCAACAGTAGGCCTATTATTTCATTAAAACCTGTGATAGTGCTTGCTAGACATCTTAAATTCAAATGCACAGTTTTTGCATTTGAATGTGCATTTTTATCTTAAATTCGACAAATATTCGAAGTTCGAATTTCAATTTGACAGCCTTAGAACAGACGAGAGGACAGAAGAGGTATGAATGGCTAAAATGTTGGTGACATTCATTCTTATGTAATCAAATATGCTTGTAAACAAAATGAGCGATATCAAGGTCAGCAAAAAGGATCATGGTCATGTTCATATATTGTACAAGTTGATAACGTAATTATCGTGACAGGCCTAATTCTTGTACATCATCAATTTACATCTCGAAGCATATTAACTTTGTTTAAAGTGAATTCAAATATGCACTAAACAGTATACAGGTTGTGAATTAATTTACTTTAATTGTTAATTTTTTATAATACTTTGGGCTTTTTCTCTGCTGCATGCTATAACAGGTAAACTTGGAACATTATCCTACACAGGATCGCAAAGGAGTCCGGAGCCTGTCCCAGGGAACTTCGGGCAAAAGGTGGTGGACACCCTGTACGGAATGCCAACCCATCACACACTACAGTCAATTTGGAAAGGCCAATCAGCCTACAATGCATGTCTCTGGACTGGATGAGAAAACCAGAGTACCTGGGGGAAACCCTCAAAACGTGGGAAGAGCATGCAAACTGTGTGTACACAGGGTGGAGGAAGGAATCGAACCCCCAACCCTGAAGGTATGAGGCAAATATGCACTGTGTCAACTGTGCCAAACTTAGAACTTCTTCTTGGTTTTTATGGAGGTTGGCAAACCAACATAAGGTGCATCACCACCACCTACTGGTCTGGAGTGTGAGCAGCAGATTTGCGGGGGAAATTCCTATTCTGTGTAATTTTAGATTTAAGCCAGCATGACCTATTATAAGATACATACTCATCATCTCTTCCTTTGGGCTCCTGCCTGCTTATACTCAAGCCTGCTTGTTGTTGTATATTATATAGGTGTCGTCTGGTGTCAGCTATGTCCCAGTATTCCTGCCCTGTTTTATGCGTATGTCCCTTTATAATGGTTTCAATCTCTGCTCTACTTAATAGTACTTGTTTATCAACTGTTTTATGCTTTATCGATCTTTTTGCCAGTACATCCACAGTTTCATTTCCTTCTACCTCTACAGGTACAGGACTCCACTCGCCTTGCCTGATCAATCAGCCTTTGAACTGCTGTTTGTCAAACTCCATTGACCTACACCCACTGTTATTGCGGTACTATACAGACAACTGAAGCCATCAAATGTGTTCATATCTGAACTTTCAACTATACTAACGACTCTGAATACAATGTCTCCGAATGTGATCCTGATGGGTGATTTTAACCTCCATTTGGATATTTCTTCCAACCTATTTACAAGAGATTTTATGCCCATGCAGACTTTTCAACCCACATGCAGACTTTTCAACCCACAGCAAAGGCCATATTTTAGATCTGGTCTGCAGCACTGGTATTACACCCTGCCACATCAATGCTGCTGAACTACCAATCTCAGACCACAAAGTTGTGCTGTTTGACACCTACCTGCCTGTCATGAAATCAGAAGTTCTGCACATCATGTCATATCACAACATTAAAAAGGTCCAGCCAGAGGAGTTTACCGCTCTAATTTACTCTTATCGCTGCCCTGCTCCCAATGCTTCATTAGTGTATCTAGTGAGCCATTACAACTACTGCTTGTCTTCTGCACTTAACAGTCTTGCTCCCCTGAAGACTCGGACCCTTTCATTTGTTCACACTGCAACCTGGTATACATCTAAACTCCGCCAGATGAAGTCCGTGGGTTGGCTTCTGGAGCGGTTATCAAAAAGGATGGGTGTTGTGGTACATAAAGAGATGTATTCTGATCACATACTTCAGTACAAAAATGCCCATTCTGTTGCAAAGACATCATATTATGCAAATATCATCAGTGCAGGAGAAGGAAACACCAGAGCTCTTTTTTCCACCGTGAATGGACTACTTAAACGACCAGATTCAATCCGTTCATCTGAATCTCTCCGATGAACACTGCTCGGCCTTCCTAAAATTTTTCCACTCTAAAATTGCGACCATTAATCAACAATTGACTTGTTCAATTAATGAGCAAAAGGAACCATGCTCCCTGAATACTATGGGCCCTCCACATACCTGTGCATTTAGTCATTTCAGTCTCCCAGTGGAAAGTCATGTCTTGAATCTCACCATGAAGTGCAATTCCTCCACCTGTCAACTGGATCCTGCCCCAACCAATTTACTTAAAGTGTGCCTGCCCTCTATCTCCCCTCTGATAACCTCAATAATTAACACTTCTCTCACCACTGGTGTGGTCCCCCCTTCATTAAAAACTGGCATTGTCAGGCCAACACTGAAAAAGCCAGGACTGGATCCTGATGACATTGAGAGTCCTTGAGAGGATAGTGGCATCTCAGCTCCAGGATCACCTAAAAAACAATAATCTCTTTGAGCCATTCCAATCTGGATTTCGCCCCTAAACAGCTCAGAAACTGCCATGATTAAGATAACCAATGACCTCCTTTCTGATTCTGGACTACTCTCCATTCTCATCTTCCTAGACCTCAGTGCAGCCTTTGACACAATCTCTCATCAGATTCTTCTAGAATGTCTATCTAACACAGGAGTCCTTGGCACTGTACATCATTACATGCTCCAAATCAACCAGCCATGTGCTTTAATTTATTTATTCATTTTCATATGATTCATTTACATGTGATTCATTTTCATGTGATTCATATTCATGTGATTCATTTACCTTTTCTCTTCTCTCCTCCCTTCCCTTTCCCAAATATTTCATTGAGAAGAAGAAAAAAAAACAACAAAGGAAAACAAAATTAAAAGCCCCCCCCCTAAATGTCGCTGGTTATATAAATATTATAAAACCCAAAAACAGGCACAAAAAATTAAGTGGGAAGTGTCTGTAACTCCATAAAGTATACAACAAAGGGATGCCATTTATAATAAATAAATAAATAAATACTTTTTAGAATAAATAAATAAATAAATAAATAAATAAATAAATAAATAAAAATCATCTAAGTTAGGAGTGTATACAATACCTGTCTTTGCATTAGAGTACCAGCAACTATGATATATATCTACCGTTCGCATAAGCGATAACGTTAGTGGACGAAAACCCTTTGTCAATTAAAATAGCGACCCCTCCTACTTTCAAATTAAAGTTAGAGTGGAAGACGTTTCAAATATGTAAGAAACCTTAGATCTCTTGGCAGGATTACTTCTGACTTTCCAACAAATAAATCTTAATGGCCTGCCTGTCCCAGCCGGAGTGGGACCCCCCGCCCCCAACACACCCAAAGTCTCCATAAAACAAAGGGAGACAGCAGTGTTTCCCACCAAGAGTTGTCCACAATGTGAAAACAACTCAATGAGTAAACCGAACTAAATTACCTAAACAAAAAAAAATCCCAGTAAGAGAAAAGTCCCCTACTGACTTCAAATCTGATAAATAGTCTGCGCACTTTAACAAATATAATGTCCTTACCTTTTAAAGACTTGTAACAAATAATATAACAGTGTAGCACGTAAAGATGAGGAAACAACATTAATAAAATGAAATAAACTCTAACCCAGTCAGAGCATCAAAACAGAGAAGCACATTAATACAGAAGTAAATTTAAGAGAAGTCCACAAAATCTAGACGAAGTAATGCACCGACAATATCTTCAATAAGAATCCGACTTCTGTAGAGCTGGAAGGCCGAGTGCAAAAAAAGAATAAAAGTGAGAAAAACTCCACTATATAGGTGATGCAGTTCACCCCGATATCAAGGGTTTAACGTAGTCTCCTTCTTCCTCCGCTGAAATAAAGTCCTTCTGAACACCGGTATATGTAATGCGAAGCCGAGCTGGGTGAAGTATTCCATAGCGAGCGCCCTCAATACCACGAAGTTGACGCCGAACCTCGTTAAACGCGGCCCGGGCCCGGGCTGTCCTGGCTGTGTAGTCAGGGGAAACGGAGATGGTCAAATCCCTCGTTTTAATCCGCTGGATCTCTCTCGCACGGCGTAAAATGTCAACCAGCCATGTAACACCTCTGCTCATCCAGCTTCACTGGCTTCCTGTTGCCTATCGAATTAAATAATAATAATAAAAAAAATCTGCTTATCACATTTAAGGCCGTACATAATCATGCTCACACTTACCTCACTAACCTCTTGGAGAACTGCACCCTTCCCCACTTACTGCGATCCTCCTCAGCAGGTCTATTAGCAATACTGGACATGAACTTTAGCACCTTGGATGGAAGAGCCTTAAGTCACATTGCCCCTAAGCTCTGGAATTCAGTTCCCCATCACATCCGCAACTGTGAATCCATTTCAAGATTAAAAAGTTATTTAAAAACTCATCTCTTCGGCTTGCATATTCTCTGTGACATGGTTACATAATGCTTAATTATAATGTGTTTTAATGTTTTATGTATAATACTATATAATGTATATATTTGCATATGTATGGTTGTGTGTATATATATATATATATATATATATATATATATATATATATATATATTTATATATATATATATATATATATATATATATATATATATTATTGTGTTTTAGTGTTTTGTGAATTGTATTTGCATGTTGTATTTTTGAAGTGACTTTAGGTGACGTGAAGCTTTTTTTTCCAAATAAAATGTATTATTATTATTATTATTATTGTTATTGTAATTAGGATAAAATGTCATGAGTTCGCACATGCGCACTGACGGGAAACAGGGGAACTGGTTTCTTTTTTATTCTTCTTCCTCTTCTTCTATCTTTTTTTTTTTAGGGGGAACTGGATTCTGCGCACCCGGATGTACGGTTTGGTTTTTCACTCCGGAACGCAATCTTCTGCATAGTGACAGCGGTGTCTTACAGCGCTGTTCCAGCGCGTGCCTTATGGTGGCGCTCACGAGCGCAGTCGCTATGGGACCGTGACGTCAGTGGGCCTGAAGGCGGAAGTCCAGGCATCAACAACCCCTACGTCAGTGAGGATTTTTGTTTTTTAGGGCACAGTTGCGAGCGTTCTTGAGGTTAATTTGTGTTTTAAACAGAGAACTGTAGCTGCCATGTCTTTGTTTGGGAAGTTGTTCGGGAGCGGGGGGAAAGGGGACAAAGCCCCGAGTCCTCAAGAAGCGATCCAGAAACTCCGCGAGACGGAGGAGATGTTGTCGAAGAAGCAGGAATTTTTGGAAAAGAAGATTGAGGCGGAACTGCTAACAGCGAAGAAGAACGGCACGAAAAACAAACGAGGTACGCGTTAAACCGTAACTGAACATTAATATTTCACAAGTTACCTGAATTCTAAGCTGTAATTAGTTGTTGTTGGATATGAATAGGTAGGCGGCAGGTTGGGCGGCTCGAAATGTGTCAGCTGCCTAATAACCTGTACAGACCACGGAAACAAGGCCAGTCCCAAAGGAAAGGTGTAGCATTATTACTCAGCACTTATAGCGGTGTGTGTGTGTGTGTGTGTGTGTGTGTGTGTGTGTGTTGGGGGAGCTTTGAAAATGTCAAAGGCCAGCCCAGATCACACGCCGAAATTTCGATATACCAGAAACTCCAACAGCTAATTAGCGTTTTCATTATCACCTTTTCAAACTGGAAGTTAAGATCACCTCACTTTATTATATTTTTCAGTTGGAGTTTTGTGTGTGTGTGTGTGTGTGTGTGTGAGGGGGGCCTTATCTCACACCCTCATTTAAAGCAAAACAACATCCTGAACGACTTAATCTTTATAAGCAGCATGTGACCGTCAGTGACGTCACAAATGTGGTTTGTAAAGAGATTGAGTCAGTCCCCCCCCCCCCTTCTTCTTTCATCGACATGTTCGCCTAGTTTCACTCTAGTTATCAGTTTCCTACACTATCCACAATGTCATTGTGGGTGGTTTCCAACATTCTCGCAATGCCACAAAGCCTGCTGATTGTAGTGACTGTGGTGAAGTAGGCTTCACTTCTGTTACACTTAGAGAGTGATGCAGCAGTGCTTTAGTCCCTTAGTCTGTCCAGATAAATTGCCTGTCTCAACTGTCTCACCAACACATCTATCTGTACACTCTGCCCAAACTGTTTATCTTCCAAAGTTTCAAGTTTAATTCTAATACTGCTGTCGGTGCAATTCATGCTTATCTATAGATGCTTAACTGTGCCATAATTTGTCCAACTTTTGTTGTTTCCACCGCTCGTACGCTGGCCTTATCATTAATTTGACATTAAAGTCCCCGTGAAGTACCTTGAAATGCTTAGAATTATCCGATGTATCTACGAAATATCCACTGAAACAGGAAGTTAGGGTGGGGCATATCAAGTGGCTCCACCCCCTTTTTAAATAGCCAATAGCTTTCAGCTTATCTCACAGCCAGGAAACTTACAACTTTTGTGGGCGGGACACTTCAGATTCTAGATAGAATTTGATTGGATGGAAAATCTGACAAGAAGCCGAAGTGCAGAACGGCGTCCTCAAAATTGTCGATTTGTATTGGTTGTAGCGAGAGACTAAATTTTGCTTGCAGATATCTTCTGAATGCAAATTTTGTCGTCGTTTTGGAGCACGCTAGATTATAGGTAACCTTACGGCTGACCTATTCATACTAAAATCACAAAACTTAAATTCTGATATCATGGGGACTTTAATCGTCACTGGAAAATGATGAGTGAGAAAAGAAGCTCATGCTCTTTTTGTTTTTGGGAGTTCACACCCAAAACCTGGACATTGTTCCTTATGTTATGTATACTGAGAATTTTGTTCCTTATTAATCACCATTGTAACTGTACTAACAGCGTCCATTTGTGACAGCAGCGTGGCAGACAACTGCTAACTTCTGACCGGAATAACGAAAGTATGGCACCAACAAACAATTAAGCACCAGAATCACCAAATTCATCACATATATGAACATATATTTAATGTGTTTCAAGATGGAGGTTTCTTTTAATGAACTGGCAGGTTAACCGATTGGAAACAGTGCCACTCTGTTCAAAGCCATATTCATTTATTGTTTGCACAGTATATAAGGAGACGTGTAAATTGAGTCGCTTATGGTGAGACTCAGGCAAATTGCTCGTAAAGTAACATAAGACATAAATATACAAAATACAGAATATAAGTATGTGAGTTAGAGCGAGTGAGAGAGAGAGAGAGAGAAAATGGATGTTGTCTGCTTTCTCAAGCTGCCCTCCAGGCACTGAAGAGGAAGAAGCGTTACGAAAAGCAGCTGCTTCAGATCGACGGCACTCTGTCTACCATCGAGTACCAACGAGAAGCTTTGGAGAATGCCAACACTAACACAGAGGTGCTCAAGAACATGGGCTTCGCCGCCAAGGCCATGAAGAATGCTCACCAAAACATGTACGATTTTGTGGTCTTCAGCGCTCATTTTAATACCAACTGTGCATAAACTTTCTGACTGAATTATTTGAAAGTAAATCTTACAGTATTTTTTGATCATTATTAATTTAATCTGTCTTGGTTTTTTTTTTTTTTTTTAGGGATATAGACAAAGTGGATGATCTCATGCAGGACATCACAGAACAGCAGGAGCTGGCACAGGAGATCTCCGATGCTATTTCAAAACCAGTCGGCTTTGGAGAAGAGTTTGACGAGGTACCTGGATTCCTCTAGCGCGTACAAACTAGGCTTTGGATTTTAGTCGTTGAGTGTCAAAATGTGAACGCAAGTAAATTCCCAAGTGAACCGGTTGCACAATAATGCTTTAAAATTCCAAACTGCATTCCAGCTGAATGACACTTTGCTAAAATAAGAACCTTTTGTATAGTAGTACTAACTAAAGCATAAATTAACTGAATAACTGTATTAACTGCTGTCATGGACAAATAACCTAAAGTGTGGAATTTTTTGGCTTTCTAAGCATGAGCAGATCTGTCAATTTAGCTAATTTTAATAGACTGTACTAGGAAGTGCATTCACTAGTAAAATTGGGGGGAGGGGGATGATGAGCTAAAATCAGCACTTAATAATTGATTAAAACTCACTGACTTATTTATTTTTTGTTTTCTCTTTTCTAGGATGAATTGCTCGCTGAATTGGAGGAGTTGGAACAGGAGGAACTGGACAATAATCTGCTAGAAATTAGTGGCCCAGAGAATGTCTCACTGCCCAGCGTGCCTTCAAACGTATTACCTTCCCAACCAGGTAAAACAGACAGCGGCAATAATAACCTACTCAGAACCATCGCTATGCAATTTTCATGAACTCGCTTTTCACTTGATTAAGACTCGTACACCTGCACGTTCATAAAGTTATACAATTGGCTAATCATGTTGCAGCAAAGCAATGCATAAAATCATGCAGATACATGCCAAAAGCATTGATTAATGTTAATTTCAAACATCAGAATTGGAAAATGTGATCAAGTACTTCAGAAATGGCTCATCTCCTGGGAATCTTTTTATACCACAGCCTCTAGACTTTACACAGATTGTGCGAAAAACAAACAATATCCAGCGAGTGGAAGTTCTGCAGGCAGAAATGCCTTGTTGAAGAGAGAGGTTAGAGGTGACTGGCCAGACTGCCCACTAGCCAGTCTTTATAACCGTGGTGAGCAGAAAAGCATCTCAGAACACATGGAACCTTGAGTAGAATGGGTTACAAAAGCAGAAGACCGCATGGGGGTTGACTCTTGTTAGCCAAGAATAGGAATCTGAAGTTACAGTGCGCACAGGCTCACCCAAACGTGACAGTTGACAATTGGAAAAAGATCAGGTGACCTTTTTCAAGTCTTGAATTGTCATGTTTTGCTCCTTTGCACTATTCTGTGTAAACTCTTGAGACTGTTGTGTTTGAAATACCCCAAACAGCCAAAAAAAAAAAAAAAAACCACACTAAGCAATGTGTAAGGCAAACTACACTTTGTCATTCTGAAGTTTCAATTATTGTACATGTGTAATGTTCAGTGCTTCACGACATTGAAAATAGAAATCTAAAGTACATATTCAGGCAGTGTATCGAAGAATGAATATTATCAAGATGCCACCATATTGTGTCGAATCAAACTGCAAATCATTACACCCCTAGTAAATATTTCTATGTTATGGGAAACTTCGTGTAAATTCCAGCCACAGGGTTTAAAAAGGAATTGATAAAAGCGTGCTAAAGACCAGTCGCAGCCATAGGAATCTTCTAACCCCCTGTTCTTCTGTCTACAGCCAAGAGTAGAAAGGAAGAAGATGAGGATGAAATGGAGGAGCTGAAGGCTTGGGCAGTGTGAACCAAGCCCAAACATCTGGACTGTCTTATGGCTTTGGTGGACTGATGTTCAGAGTTGACTTGAACACCTTCAGAGAGTTAATATTTGCAAAACCAATTGTCTAGAAAATTTGTAGCTCCATTTAATGGTTTAGGTCCATAAATAAATAAATAACCTGTCCATAGGGATGTAAAAGAGGCCATGAAAGCAAAACAACAATCAGATGAAATTGTATTTCTGAAACGATTCGGCTAACGTTTGCTTATGTTCTCCTATTGTTGCTCATTTTCCCTCTTGAAATTGGAATGTAGTCATGCTGAACCCACTTAAAGACATCTACCTCTATCTGTTTATTAAACACCTACAAAAAGTGGGATTCATGTCATCCCCATAGCCTCTATGGGGAAAGTATCAGGATTACACCAATCCACTCCTAGCATTGTGTTTTCATGGTGATAACAATGCTCGTGTATACAAGCATCTCATCTTTTGCATGCTTGATTTGAAAGCCACCATTTTGAAGCATCTCCACGGACTGTTAAGATATGGGGAATAGATTTGGGTCATCTAATATTCTAAGGTTGATGTCAGAGTGCTATTGTTTGAGGAGCATTATTTAAACATCCAGGATTTAAAAAAAAAAAAATTGTTCATGGATTCTTACATCAGGAAAAAGTAAAAAAAATAAAATAATAAAATCCATGCATCACAAATATTTATATCCCACAATTTCTTCACTAGTGTCTCAACAAAGTGCTGTATCTTACCTGAAAGTATCCTGCTGAAATCTCGAAACACATTGATCTGATGTATCACTATTTGTTAGGGTGGAAGGATTCTAAACTTGGAAGCAAACTCTAAAGCTAGTTATTGTTTATTTGAAAAGATCCATATGAATAAATTGACTTACTATATCTTTTGTAAAGAACCTGGGATGTAACAGCAAGGTGTGTCATGTGTACATTTGTATGTTTGAGATTATTCAGAGGAGACTTTTATTTGAAAGTTCATTAAACTGTTCGATTCTTCATGCTGGTGTTTTTGTTCGTGTTATGGTTGGTGGGAAATCCTGCATTAAGCAGTCCTGCAATTCATTTAGCACTTTTAGCATATGAAAATGTGTGTGTGTGTGTGTGTGGGCTGCTATGTGCCTTAATAATTGGCATGCTTATGCAACATGCAACAGTGACATGTCTGAACATGAATATTCTAATGTGTGTAATACCAAACACCAAAGGTGCGAGAAGCATGTTACATTCAATAAATTTGTAGATACTGCAGTTGTGTGAAATCTGTCCTAGAGTCCTTTAGTTTGGATATGTGTAAATGCGCTTCAGATACACCCTTACATCCCAAAATTGGTCAGCTGAATTCAAGGTTTTTTACAATAAAGAGAATCACTAACTGTCATGGCTTCCTGGAATGACGAGACAGTGATACTACAAACAATATTATATTGTTGTTTTTATAAAGTCAAAACAGAGATAGCTTGACACGATTGGCATTGTCGGGGTTTTAGTATTTTCCCTATATCATGTTATAAGGTGATAAAAAAGTATTTTTTTGTAAATATAAGAACGTGCAATATTCCACAAAGCTGATATCGCTTACACGCTGATATCGAACCCACTCGAATTGTGGCAAAATCAGACCACAAGGGCGGTGGCTGAGTTTGTCGGAATAGAGGTACGAATGAAACATTTGGGCCTAACCACGTTTTGCGTCGCCGCATTTTGTCGCGTTCTTGGCGTCATCACCCCCCGTCGGAAGCACGCATGCGCACTCGGGCTCCACTTGCTGATGCAAGACACTTATGGTGAAGAGGTTTTGTGCCATTTAGCTGTTTCTTGTCATTAAGGCGCTTTCGAAGACACCAGTTTGATATAGCGACCATGTCAGAAGACGAGGTGAGTTGAAACGAGTCTGTTTATCGTTCTTTAGTCCCGGGTTTCAACGAAACACAAATGAATGTGTTACACCATGACTTTGGGCCTTATCAGGTAGCTAACTAGTACGAGAGCTAACTGTGCTAACGCACAGTGTGCTGCGTTTATTAGCTGAAAGCTAACAAATGGGTCTCGTTTCACCCGAACCTCTGTCTTTCATAAATAAGCAGTTGGTTATAATGTGACATTTGCAGCGCTGATAAGATATTTGGACCGGTTTGTTTCTTCCTTCTCATGTAGCACGTGTTTGATCCATTTCTGAAACCCATAGAAGCTCCTATTCAATGGGTAGCAACCTCGTTGTCTTTACAAGAGCACTGGAATAAAGTTGGTTTGACGTTAGATATTCTATATTCTATCTCTATCTATCTATCTATCTATGTATCTATATCATCTATCTATCTATCTATATATATGTATATAATTAGTGTGTGTGTGGGTGTGTGTGTGTTTGCTTGTTCATCTAGGTGTCAGCTATAATGCACACCTCTTAGATTTTTGATATTTAACAAAATAAACTATTAAATCGTATATAAATATTGTCATGTATTTTATTACTGCATGGGCTCATACACAAAATATACCAATGTTTAAAGCTCAATAGCATTTGAAGGGAATGACTTACAGTCACACAACTAATTGTAAAGTGTTCAACTAGGTGTCAGGTAGATTTCTGATATTTATTAAAAATAAGCTATTAAATCACATATAAATTAGATATGAATTTCACTACCGAATGGGCTCATACACAAAATAGACCATTATTTAAAGCTCAATAGCATTTGAAGGGAATGATGTAGTCATGATCCCAACTGTAACAGCACACTAAGAGGTGTGCATTATAGCTGACACCTAGATGAACACTTTACAGTTGGTTATATGACTGTAAGTCATTCCCTTCAAATGCTATTAAAGTTAGAATCGTGTTTAACAACGTCACATGTAACTTTAAAGACGGTCCCTTAATTTCCGCATTTCTGCGAATATCGAACGTCCAACTTCAAACCAACTTTATTCCAGTCAGGAAAGCCCCCCCACAAACACACAGTATACATATCTAAACAAGTACACGTAGTTTTAGAAACCTGTTTTGAATAAGGCTGTCCAAATCTCAATGGCTCTGTACGCCTTATAAAAGTGCATTGTTTAGTATCAGAGCTCTGAAACTGTATATTTAGATATCAGCATCATATCTATAAATGCAGAAATTGGATTCACCTCTTTTAGGTAGGTATGACATTATTTATACACGTGTGTGTGTGTGTATGTATGTATGTATATGTATATATTTATATAATATATATAAAACCACAGTCATGCTCAGGATGTTGAAATTGGACTAATTATTTTACAGATCTTATTCGACCCAACCACGACCAAGAAAAAGAAAAAGAAGAAGAAGCCCTTCATGCTTGATGAAGAAGGCGATGGAGTCAGTGAGGAGACGCCGCCGGCTGAGCCTCGTGAGGCCGAGCCCGAGGCAGGAGAGGAGCGCGAGGTGGAGCCTGAGGAAGAGGAAGGGAAGAAAAAAGGTGCCAAAACTAAATGCTGTACCCTGGGTCATGCAACAGCCCCAAAACTGCTTTCTTTCCTCTTGTGTATTCTTATAGAAATGCAGTGTAAACCTGTTTGAAGCAGGATAAGGTTAGCACTAGGCCACACACAAGACTTAGAATCGTGTTCTTGAAACTGAAAATGTATTACGGAAGATTTCTAGGGTTTATTGACTTCTTAGCTGTACTGTCTAATCACGTTCAAGAATCTAGGATATCGAGTTTTGTTTCTTTTGATGGTAATGGAACGATGGGGAAACTTGGGTTTGCTCCTCCACAGAGACCACAGATGGCTTAGATGACTTAAATTTCTTCAATCAGAAGAAAAAGAAAAAGAAGCCCAAGAAAGTATTTGACAACGACATCGAAGAAGGCATGAAGGTCTGTAACTGTCTCGTGTCAACAGTCAAGCCACAAATAATCGAACTTTCCATCAACCTAAAATCGCATAAGGCAGAGTTGTACTGTGGTTTCATCACTTAGTGATGTCCTAAGCTAGTGAATCAACTTGATTCAAGCCTAAACAGAAGAAGTAGAGGGAACATCCACCTATACATGTGCAGTAATCTAGTTAAGCTAAAGATGAGGAAATAATTGTGATTTATCGGTTTGGCCGAGCAGGAGCTGAAGATTGATGGTGAGCAGCCGGAAGTGATGGAAGATGATGACTTGGACCTGATGTTGCCGGCAAAGAAGAAGAAGCCAAAGAAGGTGGAATTTGTCGACGAAGGTGATGTGGCTGAGAAAGATGACGGTGAGCGAGCATTTTGCTGTACTTAATTATGATTTTCATCATTTAGCTGTTAGTAAATTCAGAGCATCTGCATGTCTGTGAAGTTTTATATCTTGAATTAAACTTAGTAAAGAGCTTGAGAGTTTCAGTATGAAGAGCTGTGTCTGTTAAATACCCATCGAAAGAGTTATGTAGAAAGAAAAATTGTTGCCAGATAAACTACAAATGTTACCATAAATGTAAACTGGCTGCCAAATTCTGTTCTTTATCAAGCCATCATCATTGTATACCATGGAAGTCTTTCCTTTTCTATCTTTGCCAGCTTTGTTAGAGTTCTCCCCTCAGCTTTGCCCTCTTTGTATGAATACGAATACTTGGTGAATTGCAAACACAAGAAAGAAGTATCCTTAGACTTATTGTGTGATTTGATCAGTTTTCCCTGCACTATTAGTGTTTTTCATCATTTTGCTACATGTATAAAAGCATCCTGTACCTGAGTTTCTAAAACGGTGCCATGCATATAATTTCTGATATGAAACTCTGTATGTTGTGATTCATTATCTGTTTCTCTCTCTCTCACTCTCTCTATACAGCTCTGGAGGACGATGAGAGTAAAAATGCCGACGGCATCACGTTCAGCTCTCTGACTGGCCCAGCTTGGGCAGGCTCAGAGAGAGACTACACATATGACGAGGTACATACACGCACGTTCTCCTAGTTCGTGTGTTTTTTAATGTAGCCTCTGGAACTCATGGAGCCAGCTGTTTCCAAATGAATTATGTAATTCTGTAGACTAATCGCATTATGTGAACAGTTTTCATAAAAACAGGTGCTTGTACAGCAGAGCATTCTGATTCTGTTCGATTGTATTCCGGTATTTCCTTTTTTAAAAGTAAAATAATGTTGGCTGAGGAACGTGTATGGCTCAAAATCGTGCTCGTAAAAAATTTTTTTTCTTCCATACATTTGCTCAGAAGTACATCAGTGGAAAAGGGTAAAAACGCACCTTTTAACAAGTGCATGCCAAAATCGTTCCCACCAGGATTTTTGCAATCACAGAAATGAATGCAAAATCAAGCAAACTCTACAATATTGGGAGGAGCTTGCAATTTTTCAGAATGGCTGCAGATTTGGGCCAAGACGTGACATGTGACATCATCACAACGCTCATTCACCCCTCTTCGATCCACAGGCATCAAACAAGAGTGCAGCTAAAGGGTCTCATTTACCAATAAACATCACTGCGAAAAGGCAGTGCAAAATTTTTTGTGCTTTTGCCAATTCAAGTAGTTTTCTGCCAAAAAAAGCACTAAAACTCCCCAAACGGAGAACCTGGAGCCGGTGTTCTGTCGATTTATCCTACCTTGTCAGATTTTCCTACCGTAGCACAAAATTTTAGCTATATCTATCCATCCATCCTACCACATCGAAAAATCCTACTGCAGGTTTCTGCTTCGCGTCTGTGACTATGTAAAATATTCAGAGGAACTTTGCCGAAGATTCTTATTACGCAATGGTAGGATGATCTTACAGTACAAAATACCTGATCAGATTGTACTACCAGTATAAAATAAACAGTTGAGTGATTTTACAGTGCAAAATACCTGATCAAGTAGTAAAAAATTATGGGCGTGTTGTTCAGCGTGACAAAAATGACGCAGTATTGATCTGCGCATGCACAGTAAGTTCCCGTAGGACTATCTGACGAATAGGATGAAATGTCAGGACGCCGGCACTAAAAAATTGTTCACATAATTCTAGAAAGATTTAGTTTAAAATGTTTTGTAGCATTTAGTGCTGTCATTTGGCTCAGTTTATCAGCTTGCATCTGCTGACAAATGCTGTGATCCAAAATACACAGTATGTTCGATTCACTTTCTGCAGCCGAGTCGATTCGGAGTCGACTCACTTTCTCCTTACAATTCTAAACTGTGCTGGAATTCTGGACTGAATCCACTGTATTTGTATTTATATTTTTTTTTTATGTATTTGTTTTTCCTTTCTCATGGTCATCTGTGAATGTGTGTCAACAGCTGCTAAGTCGCGTCTTTAACATCATGAGAGAGAAGAACCCCGACATGGTGGCGGGAGAGAAGAGGAAGTTTGTCATGAAGCCTCCTCAAGTGGTGCGAGTGGGAACAAAGAAAACCTCCTTCGTCAATTTCACCGACATCTGCAAACTGTGTGTGCATCACACATCTCCTTGTACAGTCCTTTTCACTGTGTTTGTATTATGATAAATATGAGAGTCTAATAGTTTGTGTTTGTGTCTCTGTGTAGGTTGCATCGACAGCCAAAGCATCTTTTGGCTTTCTTACTGGCTGAGTTGGGAACGAGGTAAACACGGATATTACATATCGTGCCAGACTACATGCTTTTTGTTTTGTTTGTGTGTTCTTGTTCCACTGTAATCCTTTGCATTAATGTAAGTGATGTTTTTGCAGCGGTTCTATAGATGGAAATAACCAGCTGGTGATCAAAGGACGATTCCAGCAAAAACAGATCGAGAACGTCTTGAGAAGATACATCAGTGAGTCAAATAACGATCCTCAACGTGTCGCAATTTGTGGGATGTTTCATTGAAATGTGTGAAGAGTCAGTCAAAGCTGTGTTCATAATAGGTGATCTTTATGTATAGATATTTCTGTGCTGATGTGGTTTAAACACACACACGGCACATACTGTAGATATAACAATCCTGTTACCACTGAGGTCTGTTCTGTATTTGATTGTACTGGCTAACCAGCCTAAGTAGCTATCTAGATGACATCATTGTCATCGTCATCATTAGTAGTAGTACTAATAATAATAGATGAATTTGTGACCAACTTTGGTTTGGAGGACGAAAATGAAGTGGTGCTAATGCAAACAGACAGACCAGCACACAACCGTCTGTCATTGTTGTTTTCACCTCCCCTGTGACATAGTCCATATTATTATAATGCATGTCCAATCAGCGGCTGCCTTAGCAACACTCCCAGGTTTACTTCCAGTCAGACAAAACCAAGCTCCAGTTTACTTGAAATTGGAGAAAACAGTAAAATGGAAACTGCTCACCAAGCTGACAGGCTTGAATTCAGACAACAATGGCACATTTATTTGTGATATTTTGCTATATTAAGACAGTGGTAATAATATTTCAGGTTACTCTGGCTATTACACCCTGTCTCCCTAACAATGGTGCCAACCTTCTTTATAGTTCTTTCTGTGATGGCCTTAATGCCAAATGGCTTCCTACCGGGTGTAATTATGTACTACATAGGATGTAACATCTGCAGCATATGTAGTACATTTATATGGTAGAAAATAAGCCATCTATGTTTTTGCTTAGTCACTTGCTGCTGAAACTAAAGAAGTAGAAGTAATGTTATCTTTTTGAAAGAACAGTTATGGTATAGGGAGCTTTTAATTTAATTCCGTGTAGCGGTCTAATGCCACTTTTCCACTGCGCGGTACGGCTCGGCTTGTCTTGACTCTGCTCGCTTTACGTTTCTGAGTTTGCTTTTCCACTTCGGTTTAGTGCCGCCTCGCATATGTGCCATCTTACACTCGCCTTCATGCAGGGATAATGTATTATTGAAGCCCTGTACAAATACAGTCAGGCCGTATTCCAAACACCTTTCCTGTTCACTGAACATTCACCCTATTGAAGATATAAAATAACGCCATTCTAGAACCTACGTAGTGCTTGATATGGTCACATTAGCGACAGGAGTGATTCCGATAAATGCCTGTTTAGAAATCGGTAACAAGCGAGATGCAAACATTTAAGACCGAAAACTTTCTTGTGATTTTATCTGTAATGAGAGAAATGATGCATTAATTTTCAATTAATAGAATATTAACATAGGCAAAATATGTATTAAATGACACATTTATTCAGGCATAATACAGAACCGTTCGTTAATGGAGAATCCATACGATACTGTACACCAGGGGGAAGATACCGACTGCTCCCTCAGAGGTCTCACGTGGCTCACGTTTAGGCTCGGCTCGCTTGGAACCTCGACTGAGGTGGTACCAAAAAAAAAGTACCAGGTACTATCCACAGTGGAAAACCCCGGAAAATTCAGTCGAGCCATAAAATAAAAACTGTACACCTTCAATATTTCAAGTTGATTTGTCGTCATGATAAACCTAAATTATAATATGAACTTCTGTTATGATGATTTATAATCTAAAAAAAAAAATCTACTTTTGCTCAGGCAGTAGTGACTAAAGTTGTTTCTGTGTTAATGATCATCTCTACACTTCCATTTATATCTTTACCGACAAGGTGGGTCGAATTATTCAAGGGTGTGACTTGTGTAATACAGCCAGCATACTGAGTGTTACACACTGCCCTAATAATCTTTCCACTCCTAAGCTGTCTGTATTTCTGATACAGTTTCTGGCTGTGACTTGATTGGTCAGCTGATAACATGCTTGACATCACATAGCACCTTTTATTCTGAGCTAAACATGCTGACTCTTTTTTGTAAAACAGCTGTTTTCATCATAACTACGATCTAACAACTTATTTTTGTTCTCCGTTTGAATTTTACAGAGGAATATGTGACCTGTCATACGTGCCGCTCTCCAGAGACCATCCTGCAGAAGGACACTCGGCTGTACTTTCTGCAGTGTGAGACATGTCACTCACGCTGTTCTGTGGCCAGCATTAAAACAGGCTTCCAGGCTGTCACGGGCAAGAGAGCGCAACTGCGCGCCAAAGCCAACTAACGCGGCGACCTCTACACTTTCTGATTCTCCTTTACATTACCAAACCCTGCGCTGCCCCATATGGCCACTTCAACTGCTCAGTGCTAGTTTATTCTCAGTCATGGATTTTTGGAGTGAACTGGTGACAAAGTTTAGAGTGGATTTTTTGTTGTTGTTGTAATCTAAAAAGAAAACATTAAAGTATAATAAGCAGAAGGGCTGGACAGCTTGAGGCACCGGTTTAATGAGTCACATCGTCTCTCTTTCTCAGAAAGTTTCCAGCTATTGATTTAAGAGTACTGTGGAAGGGGGCCCAGAGCATTTCAGACTTGTTTTATTTGCACATTGGTAGCAGATTTCGTTCTACTGGTTTGATTTCTTTGCAGGAATGGTGTAGGTGGAAATCTGGGCGAGTGACCTACGTGCTGTCTGCTCTTGGTTTTTAAACAGAACCACATCACAGACCTTTATGATGACTGAGTTAGCTTTTTTTTTGTCATGCAGGGTTTATATAGATTATATTAAGTGTATTTGATTCAGCCTCGAATTTGGAGAGCTCTGCTACCTCTGTGACAAAACCCCACTAGGAGTCTCGGGCTATGGCTGCTGACTGCTGCGCTTAGGATTTTGGTTGTTGATTATCACACAGTTTAATGAATGTGACATCCGCATATTTGTTTTGAACATCTCTACAGAACAACCCTGCAGCAATACAGGGTTGTATGATTGTGCAGGTCATTTTAAAAAATAATGGGGCAGGAGATATTACAGTGCAGTGTTTCAGATGAAAGTAAGATGGGTGTCATTGTTTGTTAAAACTGATTTTTTAATAAAAATGTACTCTATAACAATATCTCTGCATGTATACTGTACCTGACTGTGGTTATCAAGCTTTTGCATTTTAC
Organism: Ictalurus punctatus; assembly: GCF_001660625.3. Lineage (NCBI taxonomy): Eukaryota > Metazoa > Chordata > Actinopteri > Siluriformes > Ictaluridae > Ictalurus > Ictalurus punctatus. The sequence goes on along the minus strand of NC_030420.2, from coordinate 6,623,850 downwards.
ATTTATGGTATTTGACAGACACCCTTATTCAGAGCGACTTAACATCTATCTCATTTATACCACTGAGCAGTTTAGGGTTAAGGGCCTCTCAAGTGCCCAGCAGTGGCAGCTTGGCAGTACTGGGATTTGCATTCACGACCAATCACTTGTCCAACGTCTTAACCACTGAGCTATCACTTTCCTCGCAATAGCTTCTGCAGGTTGTGGGCAGGGTTTTAGACACCAACGATTGAAGTCTAGTTTTAGATAAAATTGAGTTAACTGGATTCTTTTTCCAGTGAAATTTCAAAAGAGCTCATGGGTTTGGTCTGGGTGTTTAGGCTTTCTCCAATAGGTGTACAATTCAGTGAACCCGTAATGCCCTGTGGGTGGGGGTGGGGTCATCCTGGAAGATAGCACTCCCATCAAGATACAAATGTTTTAATAATAATATGAAGCTGATCAGTTAGAAGGACTGTTCCCTCTAATGGGATACAAAACTGTCGGCAGAATGCCCCTACAATAGTGTGCGTGGGACAGTTGTTAATGAATCTGATCAATACTGCCTGGTCCTACACTTGATAAATTGCACTACTGCAGCTATTATTTTGTTTGCACCTGTTCACAATATTTCTTAACAAACTGTTCTGTTTCCCAAAATGGAATTTGAGTCATTTAAACCACCATGACACTGAGCAGGACAAAGGAGTTACTGAGGACAAAAGCATGAATGCTGTACATGAGTCACACAGTGTCGTGTGTGTGTGTGTGCACCTAATACACACCAATGTTCAGGAATGTGGCCTTTTTTCGTCCTGTGAGCATCATGTATGGCTGGCCATGTGAAAGAAAAAAACTGCCCACACCTATGACTCTTATTTGGTCCCGTGCTGGGGTGGTACCCTTCTCCTGAGTACCTTTTTAATATTCAATGTTTAGTTTTTCACCTGGAGATATGCATATACAGTCCTGTGAAAAGTATTTGCCCATCCTGATTTCTTCTGTTTTTGTGCATGTCTCATACTAAATAGTTTTAAATGAAATACAGTATAAAACAAAGGCAACCTGAGTAAACACACAATACAGTTTTGTTTTGGAGGGGGGTTTGAAGCAAAAAACGTTATCAAACACCTATCACCCATGTGAAAAATTAATGGCCCCTTAAACTTAAAATCTGATTGTGTCTCCTTTACCAGCAATAACTGCAACCAAAGCTTCTGATAACTGGAGATCAGTCTTTCACTTACTTCCAGGACTAGGATATACTCCTATGATTTGGATTATTGTCTTGCTGCATAAACCAGTTGTGCTTGAGTTTCAATTTATGGGCTGAAGACCGGACATTCTTCTTTAGGATTTCCTGGTAAGTATTGCAAGTTGCCCAGGCTCTGAAGCCGCAAAACATCTCCACACCATCACGCTTCCACCACCATGCTTGACTGTAGGTATGGAATTCTGTGTTTGGTTTATGTCAGGTGTAACGGGACCCCTGTCATCCAAACAGTTCCACTTTCAATTCATAAATCAACAGAACATTCTCCCAAAACGTTTGAGGATCATCAAGTGACCTTCCTTGATGGAAGACAGGCCTGTAGGTCCTTTTGATGTTGTCCTTGGCTCTTTTGTGACTTGCTGGATGAGTCTTGGAGGAATTTTGGAAGGTCAGCCAGTTCTGTGAAGATTCACTACTATTCCAAGTTTTTCTATTTGGAGATAATGGCTCTCACTGTGGTTCTTTGGAGTCCCAGAGCCTTTGATATAGCTTTGTAACCCTTCCCAGGCTGATGTATTTCAATCACCTTCCTCATCATTTCTGGATTTTTTTTTTTCCATTTTGGCATAGTGTGTTACTGGGTAAGACCTTTTAACCAACTTCATGCTGTTGAAAAAGTTCTATTTAAGTGTTGATTTGATTGAATAGGGTTTGCAGTAATTATGCCTGGTTGTGTCTAGTCCAGCTGAATTCCATTATGAATACCGTTTTATAGATTTTGGGAATTAGAACTATGGGGGCAAATACATTTTCACAGAGGCCCTGCTGGTATTGGATAACTTTTTTTGTGTCAATAAATATCATTTAAAGACTGTTTTGTGTTTGGGTTGCCTTTGTTTTTGTCTTAGATTTTGTTTTAATTTCTTAAACAATTTTGTATGAGATATACACAAAAACAGAAGAAATCAGCACAGCACTGTATACTATATACCCAAAACTATGTGGCCCTGACCAATCATACCCATATGTGTATGTTCAACGTAACATTCCGGATTTAGTCCCCCTTTGCTGTTATAATAACCTCCAATCTTCTTGGAAGACTTTCCACTAAATTTTGGAATGTGGGTGTGTAGATTTGCCCATTTAGCCCCAAGCGCATTAGTGAAATAGGGCACTGATGTTGGGTGAGGAGGTCTGGCAAACATTAAGTATTCCAGTTCATCCCAAAGGTGTTCAGTCAGGTTGAGGTCAGAGCTCTATGCAGGCCACTCCAGTTTTTCCAGACCAACCTTGGCAAACCATGACTTTACAAACCTTGCTTTGTGCACAAGGGAATTGTCATGCTGGAACAGGTTTGAGTTAGTGATGTAATTCATGAATGATTTGTTCATTTTGAACGAATCTTTAATATGACTCGGTAACAACGAGTTGTCTCAGAGAGTGATTCGTTCATTTTTGGCTGCGCATGCGCTGCAACATCCCCATAGGTTCTGAACAGGAAACAATGATCAGTTCACCTCTCAAGTCTTTGGGTTCGAGTCGTTCGTTCATCACGTCAGTACTGTGATCCAATTCATCCAACTGTGATCAACGTTTGCATAAGTACTAGATGTGTTGGGGAATTTAACATGTAACATTTTATTATATTCTGCGGAAATGAACAAAATGACTCGGGGGGGGATTTGTTCATTTTGCTGAATGAGATTCAAAGATCCGAGTCGGTTAAAGGATCTGAACTTCCCATCACTGGTTTGGGTTAGGCCGTGAAGGGACATCTTACAGGTAGTGGAAACCATTAGAATTTCTATGATGGTTGGGGGAAGGCCCACATATGGATGTGAAGGTCAGGTGTCGGCATATTTTTGGCCATAGAGTTACCCTTCAGTCCAACTGACATATTTTTGACCACAGAGTTAGTATAATTTACCTTTAAAAAAAGATAGAAGATACATTACAATTAAACTATAATTACTTTTTAAAGTAAAGCTTTAAAGGTTGACTATATGCACTTTTTTTTTGGTAAAATAGGTTTAGGTCACCAGATTGTCATTTAAAATCAGTGTCAGCACAGAACAGCTGGGGAGTTTCTCAACCCAGAAATAACACTGAGGTTAAAAAAAAAAAAACCCCAATACCACCAACACTGTTACACCTGATACACTCATACCAGTACAACATCCCCTTATATGCAAGAATCCTCCTCTGTCAATTTTTATGGTAGACTATAATTCTTATGTTATGTCTATGATGGGCACACAAAAAAATCATTGAAATGGAGTATGTAATACCCTGTGAGTGCGGAGTTTTGCATGTTCTCCCCGTGCTGCGGGGGTTTCCTCAGGGTACTCCGGTTTCCTCCTCCAGTCCCAACACGGGCATGGTAGACTAATTGGCATGTCCATATTGTCTGTAGTGTGTGATTGTGTGTGTGAGTGTGCCCTGTGATGGATTGGCACCCCGTCCAGGGTGTATCCCACCTTGTGCCCGATGATCCCTGGGATAGGCTCCAAGTTCCCTGCGACCCAGTAGGATAAGTGGTATAGAAAATGGATGGATAGATACTCTTAATCGTTGTATAACCTCATAATAAATGTTTCTCTCTGGCTTTGGGTTTTTTTTATTTAATTTTATTATTAAATTTATCTTTGTTGTTGTTCTGTACTTGTTGATAAAAATTTCATGTAAATTGTTTTTGGCATGGATTAAAAAATGATTTATATACAACCCCTGACCAGCCATTACTACACTGTGTGAGTGTGAGAGTCCGCCATGAAACCGTGGTGTGCAGTGCGCATGCGCACAGTGAGCTCGATTACGCTGGCCGGTGTTGGAGCAGAAATGGCGGCGCTCCGGGTGTGCGTGTGGAGGTCTACCTCGAGAGCTTTACTCCATTCAAAACATCCAGCTCAGTTTACTCGAGTGAGTCAAGAGATTTAAACGCTCAGATAACAATTTTGAAAAACTGTCGCGACTTAGCCGTAGCGTTGCTAATGTGCTCTGGCAGAATTCACAAGGTCACATTAGTCACATTTTACTCACAATGTCATTGTTACCAAATATGGGGTTCTTTTGCTTGTAGCATTTAGAATGAACCACGTTTACTCGTTATATATTTATCTTTATTTATTTATTTGTTTATTTTTATCTTATTTGTCATCGATGTGTGCAATATGTCTGCGTCTGTCCTGTTCAATAGGAGACGCTGACATTTTGGAAAGTTAATTCATGTCTATATATAAATTATTACCTGAAGTGGATTGTATTGATGTTACTTCAAGTGTGTACTCGAGCTGTCTTACTGAAAACGTGGCAAATGCTTAGACACTATGCTATAAAATCTCCATAGTGCAGCTGGACATGCAGAAGACTCGACTGTTGCACCTTAGTAGCTAATGATAACCTGGTAATGAATGTAAATCTGACCTTCAATCCAAACTCAGGTGTTCAAGACCCCCAGAAATTCACCATATGATATATCACGTGCTATTTTATATATATGTATATATACTTACGTGCTTAGTAAGTTCCAGGATTGCTGTTTGGCCTGCTGTAAGATCTGCAAGTCCAGCTTTGACCTTGATTTAACTCTTAAGAACCACTGCTGGATATTGGCTCAAATGGTGGATGAATATAGACATTGTTGTAAACAGTAAAATTAATTATCCTTTTTTGTAGTAATATCAAAATAAATAATTTTAGGGGTCACAGCTCCAGGGTCTCTGGTTTGAACCTGAGTTTGGATTACATATTGTACACTCTGTGTTTTGCATGTTCTCTGGTTTCCTTCCACTATCAAAATTCATGCAGGTAAGTGTACTGTGCCAAATAGCCCCTTTGATGTGTGTGTGTGTGTGTGTGCGCGTGTGTGCGCGCGTGTGTGCGTGCACACGGTGCCCTGCGATGAAGTGGCATCCCACTTAGTTCTAATTCTCACCTCACGTCCAGCTTTCCCAGGATAAGCTCCGCATCCACTGGGAATCTGACTAGTGTAAAGCAGTTACTGAAGATGAATGAATGAATGAATGTGAAATTTTCTCTGATTTCTAGGCAAATATATCCTTTGCTAGTCTGTCCAAGGGGAGGAAAGCTGCGATCTCTACTCTGGGTGTGTTGACAGCAGGAGGAGCCGGGCTTGCGTTGATTTTACATCAGTCAGTGAAAGCCTCTGACCTGGAGCTACATGCGCCATCTTATCCATGGAGCCATGGTGGCATGCTGTCTGCTTTAGACCATGCCAGGTACACTTACGCTTTCTCTAATTTCTCTGTGGTGCCATTATGACAGCCATCGTTGATTTGTAATCCTATTTGCCATGCCAAATGAGTTTTGTTTCTGCATCTTCACAGTATCCGACGTGGCTACCAGGTGTACAAGCAGGTGTGTTCAGCCTGCCATAGTATGGAGTACCTGGCCTTCCGTAACCTGGTCGGAGTGTCGCACACAGAGGAAGAGGCCAAGGTCCTTGCTGAGGAAGTGAGTTTTAAGGCTATTTGAGGTTTATATTTGATTATAGTTGGTTTGTGCTACCAATTTTATTTATTTATTTATTTTCGAATGGAGCGTGCTTGCTCACGAGAGACAAACGATCTCAGAGATGGCACTTGCCACCGTGGATACAGGGTTAACTTTTCAGGATGTTCCTTCACTGGAACTCATAAACAGGACATGCCTCTACGAGCATACTTCTAGGAAAATGAATGATCACCTTTTCACCAGTCAGATTTTTGGCATTAAACAGTGCAGTGGAATAAACACCTATTGAATCAATTAAGTGATTGGAATCATTGAATGTTACCATCTTTACCACTACATCTCTTTATTCTGTTTGAGACATCCATAAATGCTTTAATTAACTCACTTTCTTTCTCCTCTTTCACAGATTGAGGTAGTAGATGGTCCAGACGAATCAGGAGAGATGTTCACTCGTCCTGGGAAACTGTCTGATTACTTCCCAAAGCCGTACTCCAATCCGGAAGCGGCCCGTGCCGCTAACAACGGCGCTCTTCCACCTGACCTCAGCTACATTGTTAATGCCAGGTAACACTGGCACTTAATCTTCTCAGTGCACAGAAATCACATCTTTGCATGTACAGAAAATGAGCATGTCTTTGACTCATCATGTAGCTATAATACAAGTTCTAATTGTCAAATATAAATGGAATAATTTAATAGGACTACATTAAAATAGGACTAGAACTTTTTTTTTTAACCTAGATGAAGTGCTACACCTCAGTTACATTCAGTTTTTGACCCATTGACAGTGCGTTAAGATTAACCCCTGTATGATGCGGAGAGAAGTGAATCAGTTTCTTAACGCTGTGTAGCATTTCATTGATAGTGAGGGACTCATGTCTCATGCATTCCCCATGTTTCTTACTAAACGGTAGCAAATTTGATCATCAGTGAAGCACGATGTCTGGTTTGAGGAAAAAAGTACTTGTCAAACTGTTATTCATGGTCATAAGCTCAGACATTTGGACCATACTGTAGCTTTCATTTCTTTTGGCAATGTGAATTGTGTCTGGTTTTCTTGAGTATGATGCAGTTAGTAATGTGAATGTTATGTAGTCATTTTGTACGTGTGTACACTGCAGGCATGGCGGAGAGGACTATGTTTTCTCACTGTTGACTGGTTACTGTGATCCCCCTGCTGGTGTGCCTGTGAGAGAGGGACTCTACTACAACCCCTACTTTCCTGGCCAGGCCATCGGCATGGCTCCGCCCATCTATAATGAGGTCTTGGAGTACGACGATGGTGAGTTTTTTCTACAGGCAGGCATGAAGGAAGACCTTCACATGATGCTCAGAGTGAACATCTGGCCGGAGGAATGGTGCCAGTTTGGTCTAATGCCAAGCTTAATTTGGGGAGGAAAGACAATGTGAAAGCTCATTTTGATTAAGATAGCTAGCTTGAGTTCCTAAATGTGTTTTAGAGAATTGCTCTGTGACTAAGCTTATTTTTCCCCCCAATATTAGGACAAGGATGAATGCAAAATGGAAACTCGGCTGCTGTACATTTCTTCAAATAATAAAACAGCTTAAGCAATGTTGTCTTTTGTACTGCAAATTTTACCTTGGACTGTGTTTTAGTTAACTTAGCTGTTATTGTTTGAAGGCTTTGCTTCAATGCCCTGGCTTTTACTGCTAATATGTTAATTGCTTCCTTGATCAAAACTAGTGTAGTAAATGTATGGCACATGAATGGAAGTATTCAAAGTAAAGATGATGTCTTTATGTACAACTGTAGAATTTCACAAGAATTGATAGGGCTTTTGTCCTGTTACAGGCACGCCAGCCACAATGAGCCAGGTGGCTAAAGACGTGTGCACTTTCTTGCGCTGGGCAGCCGAACCAGAACACGACCAGCGGAAGAAAATGGGCCTTAAGGTAGTACACGATCTCTTGATCTCTTAAAGAAGGGAATTAACACTGCTTTAAAATGTATTTCCAGAGCTTCTTCTGAAGTATTTGTACAGGGAACTCCAGAATCATTGTTAATATTGTGAATACTATTATTATGAATATTAATTTTAACTGATTACATCTATATTTTTAAAGATCCTATGAGAAAAACTATTAAATATTCACCATGGTGGTGACCATAGGGTATGCACCTTCATATTCTTACCTTAGAGAAATGGAGTGTGGTTATAGGCAATACAAATACTATTATATTGCCACACATTTTGAGAGAAAATACTTTTTTTAAAGTTCTTTTGATAATGGTTTTGTTAAAGGAACAGTAAGCATTTTTTTTTCAGTTGTTTGAGTTAAAGATTTAACTGTTTGTAATTTCTTTTGTAGGGTATCAGTCATTTTTTAAATTCACTGTTTTTAGAGTAAAAAAAAAAACCCACCCTTTTTTTGCTGCTGTATCTGAACTTTGTAGAACTGTGTTTCATTATAACCATATTTCTTTCAATTCCAGCTGCTTATGGGTTCAGCAATCCTCTTGCCGCTGGTGTACTATCTGAAGAGGCATCGATGGTCTGTACTGAAGAGCAGGAAGATTGCCTACAGGGCACCAAAATAAACCTGAACCAAGATCAACTCGGACAAGAATTTGCATCCAGTCTGTCATCTGCTTTGTACAAAGGGAACGATTTCAGACATTTCTAACAACTCCCAAGAGTAAAGACTATCAAAACTCGGTTTAATGGCTCTGTGTCAGCCGACAGACCAGGATGGTCAGTTATGATATACACATGTTCATGTTAGTATGTAATATCTTGGTGTGAATCTAATAAAATGTATTTTACAAAGTGTTCTAGTGTGTACACTTTTTTTGTTGTTTAGAATTTTACAGCAAGGCTGACCTCTAACTGTCCTTTTAATACAATGAAGTGCAATATCTCTCGTTCCTGTGCTCATAAAGTGCACTATCTGGGAGGGTGTGTAACAAATGCAAATGTTGTCTCTGGTTAGGGAAACCGAGATAATGCATCACGTGATTATACTATATATATATATATATATATATATACAATAACTATAATATTCGCTCAGAATAATACACACAAAGACATTTCGTGACATAGATAATCAATATATACGAGTTCAGTCGTTTAAGGGAGGGTGGAACAACCCCGCAGTAAAGCAGGGCTGGCCCAGTTTATAGGAAGCGGATGTGTCAAGTTTAGCGGAAGTGGTACAGCCCAGAGACTGAAGAACGAGAGGAGGACGGACACTCCAACCTGAGCTTTCATAGAGAAAAAGCGGGACTAAACCCTATCTTAACCGTGAGTTTGCTTGCTTTTAAACGATAACAACATTAAATTCGTGTTTGACGTTGCTCGTCGTGGGTGTCTGAATTATAAAAAAAAGAACTGAATGGCGGACGTTAGCATTAGCTCGCGAAAAGCGCTAAATGACTAGCGAAACGACAAAACGAGGGCTGAATACAAAATGGCTTCCTGCTCGGCGTTTAAACGCCTTACACAGAGTATGAAACAGCGCGCTGTGCGTCATAACTAGTGGATTTTACAGTTAACACTGAACCATTTTAGTATTCCAAGGTTTTGGTTAGCTTGCTAGCTTATTCAGTTAACCAGTGCTCGTCAAAAGCGAGGCCTCGGTCTTTCTCCATCAGTGAAAGACCGCAATGGAAAATTTCGCCATTACCATGCGAAAATATTTTCAGAAATGACCTCAGACGACGTGTTACGCATATATAGTTAGTTTCATACAAAGCGAGACCGCATTTCCGCACATTCTGCGAGCTTTTTATTTTATTTTAAAGCTGGTTAAATTGCTAATGGCGATTAGCTCGCTAACGTCATTGTAGCCAGCTAACTAGGCTGTGTATCTAGTGCATCGATGAGAGCTGGGCCTTTGGGATTAACGTCACGATTCGAGTAAAGCGTTCTGTGTTCTCGAAACGCGAGAATATCTCGACGCGAGAATATCTCAACACATCATGGCATTATGGATGGTAGATGAAGTATTTTGTGAAGGATTAGGGGTCGGATTGCTAGCTCCTCATGTCAGTAGCTGCTTATATCCTGTAAGGTGTGCAGGGCGCTCCATCCTGTTCATTAGCAAGCGAAGAGAAAAATGGATAACGGAGGCGTTGGATTTAAGTGGGTCGTGTCCTAATTAGCTAATCTTTAATATTTGCTTTAGGAAATAACTCTTACATGAGAGCGGAAATGGAAATTGTCCTCGATTCCGCTCTTTCCTCTGCATTGATCTCCACAAAAATGGATAGTATGGAGGAAGGGGGGAATCGTTTATTACATACTTACCAGCGCATAATGTTATTTCTAATCAGGATTCACACTTTAAACGGGTTCTGGTCATGATGATCTCCTATGAGGAAGTGTGTGTATATGAAAGAGAGAACACGTCACACCACTCCCCAGTTTTGTTTGGTTTCCCGTATTATTTGTGATCAGGATCAAGAAATCGTCATTCATCCTTCTGAGGCGAGACCTCTTATCTAAAATTGACCTTGCTTTCACTAAATTACCACTAGATGGACCTCACCAGACATCTTGGGGAAAACACCTAAGCAGTATGAAAGTAGCTGGAAAATCAATATCAGTTAATTTAAAAACAATTTAACAAGACGGTACAATCTTGACAGCTCGATTTTAACGCCGTTATTGTGTCCGTTCTCGCAGTCTGACGATGGACAAGAGCGACCTGGTGCAGAAAGCCAAGCTCGCCGAACAGGCGGAGCGCTACGATGACATGGCCGCTGCCATGAAGGCGGTGACTGAGGGCGGCGACGAGCTGTCCAACGAAGAGCGTAACCTGCTGTCTGTGGCCTACAAGAACGTGGTTGGTGCACGCCGCTCTTCCTGGCGTGTCATCTCCAGCATCGAGCAGAAGACCGAGTCCAACGAGAAGAAGCAGCTGATGGCACGCGAGTACCGCGAGAAGATCGAGAGCGAGCTGAAGGAAATCTGCAATGATGTTCTGGTAACGCTGGTCATACTTAACAGTAATCTTCGTTATTTTGCCGTGATTTTTAAACAAGCTGTTCAACAGGGAGGGGGAGAAGGTTCTTTTCTTATTTGAATGACCTTGTAAATGCTTGTTAACTGTAATTCTTATTAACTGTAATTGTTCTCTTTAGGGACTCCTGGATAAGTATCTCATTCCCAATGCCTCTCCGGCTGAGAGCAAGGTGTTCTACCTGAAGATGAAAGGCGATTATTATAGATACCTGTCTGAGGTTGCATCTGGGGACTCCAAGAGCTGTAAGTTGATGAGTTGTTGAGATCCAAAACAATTGGTGTAGCTTCCAATGGCTTAGGGATTCGGGAGACGTACAATTTTGATTTTCTTCACGCAGCTACAGTCGATAACTCTCAGAAGGCCTACCAGGATGCGTTTGAGATCAGCAAGAAAGACATGCAGCCCACACACCCCATCCGGCTTGGTCTGGCTCTCAACTTCTCTGTCTTCTATTATGAGATCCTGAACTCACCCGAGAAGGCCTGCAACCTTGCCAAAACGGTTCGATTTCATGCCAGTTGTATTCATTTCCTAAACAGTTACAAAACGATTGTCTTGTTAAGAAATTAATTTATTTTTCAGGCCTTCGATGAAGCCATTGCTGAGCTTGACACCTTAAATGAGGATTCCTACAAAGACAGCACCTTGATCATGCAGTTACTAAGGGACAATCTTACCGTAAGTTATTTAGTGCGTGTTATATTCCAACTTCAGCTTGTTGTGTTGTAGTATTTTGTAACTTTTTTTTGTGTGTGTGGTTTGTCATTTCTGTAGCTGTGGACGTCGGAAAACCAGGGTGACGATGCAGATGCGGTCGAGGGAGAGAACTAGAGGAGCCACACTGATCTCCAAACACCCACGCGCACACACCCCCATCTTACTTAAAAATAAATAAATAAATAAATAAATAAATACACAAATGGCTTTCTCCAAAACGATCCCACCTACCCTGCTTTCCATCCTCCAACCTTTTTCCATCAGCAGCCTGCTCCCTGTACCGACCCTCCCATGCTATCACCACAAGATGCACCCAAAGCAAGACACTCTTGCACAGGCGCCGGGGGCAGGGATTTGAGGGAGGGAGGGTTTGCAGGGTGACGGGTCATTTTCAACAGGTCAGCTCATTTTGTTTGTGAAATTCAACACGGTTGTACTGAATATCAGATCCATATTTGTTAAGTGCATGAGTGCGCGTGAGTATGTCTGTGAGACTGAGTGTATGTGTGAGATAGTGTGACCGAGTTGTTCATGTGAGTGTGCGTGTGTGTTTTGGAGTCGGGGGTTATAAACTCTAAAAGTCCTTCCTAATGATTCCTCTTTTTTTCTCCCATGTTTTCCACCTTAGCTGGTTGTGCATTTTCATCCTTATTTTTTGTTACGGATTTTTTTTTAGTGTAATTCGTCATGGTATTTGCAGGTTTTATTGTATGGTTATTAAACTGGCAGTTTATTTTCACCAAACACTGTAATTTCTTGAGTTTTGTATGGTTTATTATTATTATTATTATTATTATTATTATTATTATTTTGGGACCTGTGATGCTCTGCCTCTCAGCTTGGATTCCTGGTTTCAGTGCTGCAGTTATTCACTGAAATCCCTGTTCAGACACATGGTCAGTGGGCCATTTCATAAAGTAAATGTCTGAAAATTGAATATCAGTATAAAATGTGTATTTATTTATGATACAATGCACCCCACCACACACACTTATGATGACTGATTATGATAACCATGAGGTTGTGATAGACTTTAAAATCATCTGGTTAGCATGCTTGTCAAGTAGCTGCTTAAAATAAAGATTAAGTCACTGAATAAGTTAATTGTAAAAATAAAAAATATAGTGCAAAGGTATGATGGGTGAAAAACTTTTATATACATCCATAAACAGCTATATATAAATAGCTGTTTATGCATGTATGTGTATAAAATGTTTTTTCACCCATCATATCTCTCTCTCTCTCTCTCTCTCTCTCTATATATATATATATATATATATATATATATATATATATATATATATATATATATATACATACATATATACATATATATATATATATATATAAAAAAAAATAAGAAGAGATTCGGAAACAAAGGCTTGCCGTTCAGACTCGTTGACTTTCCAGACGCTTTAATATCTTGTTCCGCAATCTCCAACGTTCACTATAAGGCTGCATCATGAATCCCAAATGGCGTCCTCTAACAATGCACTTTATAGGATAGGAAGTGATGGTCTCTATAGTGCACTGCGCTGTTCGATAAGGAACCGGTTGGGATACGGCCTTTTTGCCGTCTCGTTGAACGCTGTTGATACAATCTCCCCTCTAGTGGACAAATATGAGAGACTCACAAAATGTTTTTGTTTGTTTTGATTTTACAGTGAATTATACAAAAATCACGCCCTTTATAATGCGTATATGTTTCCTATTTTATATTTTTCTGTTAATAAAAGTGTCCAGTACCCTCCCTTTCACACTTAGTCTTGGAACTATTTAACGTCAAGGACCGATATTCTAAATTGCGACGAAGTTCCAGCGAATGGCGGCGGTTTTAATTAGCGGTGACGCGGCGCGCATTGATTTGACAGGTGTTTCAAGACAGTAATCAAACAAACAAACAAACAAACAAAATCTTTACCACAGAGTCGGCGCTGCTGCTTTGAGGAAGAGGAGGACCTTTAGTACCATCTGTGTTTCTCACACTGGAAAAGGTGATTTATTTTAAACAAGCACCAAAGTATTGTTTATAGGCGTTTTGGGTTCTACTGCGGCTAAAAACATTAGCTTAACAACATTCAACAACGTTTGCTTTAGAGTCCATTTTATTATAATTTTTTTTTCAGTGAGCGTTTCGAGTTCGTCTTTTGCCAGGAATCGTCACCAATTAAATATTTTTAGTATTATATCCTGTTTAGCAAGCATTTTCATTATATTTGCGTTAATTCAGTGGCGCGATGTCGTAATGTCGATCAAATAACTAATGGAAGCTAGCGTTAATGGCCGCCTGAGATTAGCCGCTAACGCTAACAAGCTACAAACGGTTAATAATTAACTGATTAATATTGACTTATGTATTAATAAAGAAGTGAGTACTAATTACAGTATAATAGGTGGGTAATTTAATGGAGACTTCATAGTAGAGATTTAAGTTTTATTTTTACGCCATGAGAGTTGTGTATAAGGATCACCAGGTAGTCTGACAAGGGTTTGTGCGCACGCGCACTGTATTTTATCTTCTATAAACTCGTGCTTCATTTATTTTAATGCTTGAGCCCTTTTGTGATCATAAGATTATGAGCTTATCAAAATAGGTTTTCTCTACAGGACAGGTTAACACTAATGTAAATATTTTACCCATAGTTTTATCCTTTATTCCATTATACCATTTACCATTTTCTCATAAGGTCACAGTAATAAAGTAAGCAAAATAGTTTTTTAAAAAAAACGACCTTGTTTTCTTTTATGAAGTTATAGTTGTGCTTGGACATCAGCACAAATCCTTAGAACACCTGTGGTGACTGATCTATTGGTATTAATCATAGACAACAATTGATTCAACTTTATCCTGTTGAGGTTGTGTAGTGTATGACCTTTTTATAATGTGTGTGTATAAACCCTGGCAGAGCTTTCAGGATGAACAGCAGTGGGCCGGTGTACCCTTTGGCCTCGCTCTATGTGGGCGACTTGCATCCTGATGTCACGGAGGCCATGCTATATCAAAAGTTCTCCCCTGCAGGACCCATCATGTCCATCCGCGTGTGCCGGGATATCATCACCCGCAGGTCCCTCGGTTATGCCTACATCAATTATCAGCAGCCTGCTGACGGTGAGTGCTAGCACTTCCTGTTTGATCTAGGCCTGTAATTATTTAAGTGTAAGCTTGTCATTTTAAATTGTTGCAAATTATCTAAATTATATCTATATAGTAGTGTTACAGTTCAAATGATGAGCTAGTCTGAATGTTCCATGGTATTAATCAACAACTATTATAAAATACAAAAATATTTTTAAAAAATACACTCAGTATTTGTCATGCTGTTAAACTGAGAGTGTCTGTGAGGAAAGCCAGCTCATTGAGCATAAATAAATAAAAACTAACTAGCAGTTTGCAGCACTGCCTTGACAAAAATAAGATGGTTGTTTCATATAGAAATGGTCAGCAGTGCCATGCTCTTCTGCCATGTTGTAGGCACTTTTTTTTGCGTATGCATTTTTAATGCTTTTTATCTGCATTTTGAAAGTCAACAGTGAGGTAACCATCCAGTGAACACCTTGACTTACTGTGAAATCATGACACTGTAACACCCATATGATATTGGTTTGCCTCTAATTAAAGAGTAGATTACAGAACCTTTGGGTTTTGCAAGGAGAAAGCATCAAGACTTTGATGCCCCGTGTCTGAAAATGGCTCTTTTCCAAGATGGAATCTTTTATAGTATTAAGGTCACCAGTTTTCAAGATGAGTTAACTGACTGAGAGCTATTGTTCTGTTCTGCTGCAGCTGAATGTGCTCTGGACACGATGAACTATGAAGTGATAAAGGGTCGTCCCATCAGGATCATGTGGTCGCAGCGAGACCCTTGTCTGAGGAAGTCTGGAGTGGGGAACATCTTCATCAAGAACATGGACGAGTCGATCGACAACAAGGCGCTTTATGACACCTTCTCTGCCTTTGGCAACATTTTGTCATGTAAGGTCAGCGTCAGACAAGCTTTCATTTCAAGTATTTAGCTCAAGTAAAATTTAGGCTAAGACACTAACATGGGTAATTTTAAGAACACATCATTTATTACTTTTGTCCTCACCAAAACATGTTTAGTACATGAAGCATCACGCCACATGAAAGGAGTGGAAAAGGACTGAAAATGCTAGCGTGGCCTTTCAGATTTACCCATGTTGGTGTGAAGTAGACTTTGATGGCCTGAATCTCTGTAAAGCTTTTTCATAATAAATAATGCGCTATATAAAGAGAAAAATTAGATTATTGGATACATCATACCCTTAAAAAAATTCTACATTGATTTACAGATGTCCAAGTCTGATTTAAAAAGTTATAGAATTTATGATGAATCATGTGAGACAAGTCATAACAAAAGTATTTTCTCATTCTCTATTCTGTACTAATTGGGTGGCGAAACATAAAGGTACAGGCTATCAAGTGTGCTATTTTGTATGTTAGAAGATGGACAAACTTGGATCTGTACCCCAGAATCAATCGTGTTATATCTTTGGGGGTCTAAAGATTCCCACCCCTATTAAATGGATACTATTCATGTTTTTAAATGTAATCATGTACATTAGAGTTCAAACATTGCAGTATTATGATGATTAAACATATTTGTCATATTGTGTTCCTTGATAGGTGGTATGTGACGAAAATGGCTCGAAAGGTTATGGATTTGTGCACTTTGAGACACAGGAGGCAGCGAAGCGAGCCATTGAAACCATGAACGGCATGCTCCTGAATGATCGCAAAGTGTAAGTGCTGAGTCTTTATGCACTTTGGTCTACTTGCACACCAGGCCACTCCTTAAACCAGTGTTTGTACAGATGTGCAAAAGATGCTTAATTTTCAAAACGGCAATAATTTTCAGCTGCATAAATGACTAGGAAAGTCTTGTTTTTTCATTATAAGCAGACTAAATAAGAGAGGCATTCGGTAGTTGCAAAATTATCTACAGAGCATAAATCGTATCTGGAATTACACCATTAAAATTAATAATTAATATCATTCCCCATTACCTCCCTCAGCTAGTTGAACTTGAGTTGGATAGGTGCAAGCCGTGATTACAGCAAGGTCAGTTTAACATTGTAAGATATCTTGACCCTTTTTATAATAACCTACAGAGTAATTGGTGACAGCTGACGGCTCGCATAAT